>NC_088240.1:94852034-94987034 GCF_036934945.1 Oncorhynchus masou masou | reverse complement strand
CTGTCCTTCATCCATCTCTGTCTCTGGGAGTCTGTCCTTCATCCATCTCTGTCTCTGGGAGTCTGTCCTTCATCCATCTCAGTGTCTGGGAGTCTGTCCTTCATCCATCTCTGTGTCTGCGAGTCTGTCCTTCTCCTCCATCTCTGTCTCTGGGAGTCTGTCCTTCTCATCCATCTCTGTCTCTGGGAGTCTGGGAGTATGTTCTTCTCATCCATCTCTGTCTCTGGGAGTCTGTCCTTCTCATCCATCTCTGTCTCTGGGAGTCTGTTCTTCTCATCCATCTCTGTCTCTGGGAGTCTGTACTTCTCCTCCATCTCTGTCTCTGGGAGTCTGTCCTTCTCATCCATCTCTGTCTCTGGGAGTCTGTCATTCTCATCCATCTCTGTGTCTGGGAGTATGTCCTTCTCATCCATCTCTGTCTCTGGGAGTCTGTCCTTCATCCATCTCTGTCTCTGGGAGTCTGTCCTTCTCATCCATCTCTGTCTCTGGGAGTCTGTCCTTCTCCTCCATCTCTGTCTCTGGGAGTATGTCCTTCTCATCCATCTCTAATCCATCTCTGGGAGTCTGTTCTTCTCATCCATCTCTGTCTCTGGGAGTCTGTTCTTCTCATCCATCTCTGTCTCTGGGAGTATGTCCTTCTCATCCATCTCTGTCTCTGGGAGTCTGTCCTTCTCATCCATCTCTGTCTCTGGGAGTCTATCCTTCTCCTCCATCTCTGTCTCTGGGAGTCTATCCTTCTCCTCCATCTCTGTCTCTGGGAGTCTGTTCTTCTCATCCATCTCTGTCTCTGGGAGTATGTCCTTCTCATCCATCTCTGTCTCTGGGAGTCTGTCCTTCTCATCCATCTCTGTCTCTGGGAGTCTGTCCTTCTCATCCATCTCTGTCTCTGGGAGTCTGTCCTTCTCATCCATCTCTGTCTCTGGGAGTCTGTCCTTCTCCCCTATCAATTCAATTAAATGGGCTTTATTGGCATGGGAAACATGTTAACATTGCCAAAGCAAGTGAGGCAGATACTGAACAAAAGTTAAATATAAATTAAAATTAACAGTAAAAGTTTTTTCAAAACAGTAAAGACATTACAAATGTCATATTATGTATATATACAGTGTTGTAACAATGTACAAATGGTTTAAGGACACAAGATAAAATAAATAAGCATAAATATGCGTTGTATTTACAATGGTATTTGTTCTTCACTGGTTGCCCTTTTCTTATGGCAACAGGTCACACATCTTGCTGCTCTGATGGCACACTGTGGTATTTCACCCAGTAGATATGGGAGTTCATCAAAATTGGGTTTCTTTTCAAATTCTTTGTGGATCTGTGTAATCTGAGGGAAATATGTCTCTCTAATATGGTCATACATTGGGCAGGAGGTTAGGAAGTGCAGCTCAGTTTCCACCTCATTTTGTGGGCAGTGAGCACATAGCCTGTCTTCTCTTGAGAGCAATGTCTGCCTACGGCGGCCTTTCTCAATAGCAAGGCTATGATCACTGAGTCTGTACACAGTCAAAGCTTTCCTTGAGTTTGGGTCAGTCACTGTGTTGAGGTATTCTGCCAATGTGTACTCTCTGTTTAGGGCCAAATAGCATTCTAGTTTGCTCTGTTTTTTTGTTAATTCTTTCCAATGTGTCAAGTAATTATATTTTTGTTTTCTCATGATTTCCTATCTCTGTCTCTGGGAGACTGTCCTTCTCCTCCATCTCTGTCTCTGGGAGTCTGTCCTTCTCCTCCATCTCTGTCTCTGGGAGTCTGTCCTTCTCCTTCATCTCTGTCTCGGGGAGTCTGTCCTTCTCATCCATCTCTGTCTCTGGGAGTCTGTCCTTCTCATCCATCTCTGTCTCTAGGAGTCTGTCCTTCTCATCCATCTCTGTTTCTGGGAGTCTGTCCTTCTCCTCCATCTCTGTCTCTGGGAGTCTGTCCTTCTCATCCATCTCTGTCTCTGGGAGTCTGGGAGTCTGTCCCTCTCATCCATCTCTGACCCTGGGAGTCTGTCCTTCTCATCGATCTCTAATCCATCTCTGGGAGTCTGTCCTTCTCCTCCATCTCTGTCTCTGGGAGTCTGTTCTTCTCATCCATCTCTAATCCATCTCTGGGAGTCTGTCCTTCTCATCCATCTCTGTCTCTGGGAGTCTGTCCTTCTCATCCATCTCTGAATCTGGGAGTCTGGGAGTCTGTCCTTCTCATCCATCTCTAATCCATCTCTGGGAGTCTGTCCTTCTCATCCATCTCTGTCTCTGGGAGTCTGTCCTTCTCATCCATCTCTGTCTCTGGGAGTCTGTTCTTCTCATCCATCTCTGTCTCTGGGAGTCTGTCCTTCTCCTCCATCTCTGTCTCTGGGACTCTGTCCTTCTCCTCCATCTCTGTCTCTGGGAGTCGGTCCTTCTCCTCCATCTCTGTCTCTGGGAGTCGGTCCTTCTCATCCATCTCTGTCTCTGGGAGTCTGTCCTTCTCCTCCATCTCTGTCTCTGGGAGTCTGTCCTTCTCCTCCATCTCTGTCTCTGGGAGTCGGTCCTTCTCCTCCATCTCTGTCTCTGGGAGTCGGTCCTTCTCCTCCATCTCTGTCTCTGGGAGTCTGTCCTTCTCCTCCATCTCTGTCTTTGTGTCTGGTTTCTAACCAGGAGTTTTTTTAACAGATCTTCTGCTGGGCCTCTGTCTGAGTGTCTTTCTATTCCATATTGCTGAAATGCAGCGGTCTGGGCTCTCCTGTCTCTGTGCAGTCCTCAGAACTACTGGGGGTACAGTATGACTGGTCACCCCTCTCTCTGTGCTGTCCTCAGAACTACTGGGGGTACAGTATGACTGGTCTCCCCTCTCTCTGTCCTCAGAACTACTGGGGGTACAGTATGACTGGTCTCCCCTCTCTCTGTGCTGTCAGAACTACTGGGGGTACAGTATGACTGGTCTCCTCTCTCTCTGTGCTGTCCTCAGAACTACTGGGGGTACAGTATGACTGGTCTCCCCTCTCTCTGTGCTGTCCTCAGAACTACTGGGGGTACAGTATGACTGGTCTCCCCTCTCTCTGTCCTCAGAACTACTGGGGGTACAGTATGACTGGTCTCCCCTCTCTCTGTCCTCAGAACTACTGGGGATACAGTATGACTGGTCTCCCCTCTCTCTGTCCTCAGAACTACTGGGGGTACAGTATGACTGGTCTCCCCTCTCTCTGTCCTCAGAACTACTGGGGATACAGTATGACTGGTCTCCCCTCTCTCTGTGCTGTCAGAACTACTGGGGGTACAGTATGACTGGTCTCCCCTCTCTCTGTCCTCAGAACTACTGGGGGTACAGTATGACTGGTCTCCCCTCTCTCTGTGCTGTCAGAACTACTGGGGGTACAGTATGACTGGTCTACTCTCTCTCTGTGCTGTCCTCAGAACTACTGGGGGTACAGTATGACTGGTCTCCCCTCTCTCTGTCCTCAGAACTACTGGGGGTACAGTATGACTGGTCTCCCCTCTCTCTGTGCTGTCCTCAGAACTACTGGGGGTACAGTATGACTGGTCTCCCCTCTCTCTGTGCTGTCCTCAGAACTACTGGGGGTACAGTATGACTGGTCTCCCCTCTCTCTCTCTGTCCTCAGAACTACTGGGGGTACAGTATGACTGGTCTCCCCTCTCTCTGTCCTCAGAACTACTGGGGGTACAGTATGACTGGTCTCCCCTCTCTCTGTGCTGTCCTCAGAACTACTGGGGGTACAGTATGACTGGTCTCCCCTCTCTCTCTCTGTCCTCAGAACTACTGGGGGTACAGTATGACTGGTCTCCCCTCTCTCTCTCTGTCCTCAGAACTACTGGGGGTACAGTATGACTGGTCTCCCCTCTCTCTGTCCTCAGAACTACTGGGGGAACAGTATGACTGGTCTCCCCTCTCTCTGTCCTCAGAACTACTGGGGCTACAGTATGACTGGTCTCCCCTCTCTCTGTGCAGTCCTCAGAACTACTGGGGGTACAGTATGACTGGCCTCCCCTCTCTCTGTCCTCAGAACTACTGGGGGTACAGTATGACTGGTCTCCCCTCTCTCTGTCCTCAGAACTACTGGGGGTACAGTATGACTGGTCTCCCCTCTCTCTGTCCTCAGAACTACTGGGGGTACAGTATGACTGATCTCCCCTCTCTCTGTGCTGTCCTCAGAACTACTGGGGGTACAGTATGACTGGTCTCCCCTCTCTCTGTCCTCAGAACTACTGGGGGTACAGTATGACTGGTCTCCCCTCTCTCTGTCCTCAGAACTACTGGGGGTACAGTATGACTGGCCTCCCCTCTCTCTGTCCTCAGAACTACTGGGGGTACAGTATGACTGGTCTCCCCTCTCTCTGTCCTCAGAACTACTGGGGGTACAGTATGACTGGTCTCCCCTCTCTCTGTCCTCAGAACTACTGGGGGTACAGTATGACTGATCTCCCCTCTCTCTGTGCTGTCCTCAGAACTACTGGGGGTACAGTATGACTGGTCTCCCCTCTCTCTGTCCTCAGAACTACTGGGGGTACAGTATGACTGGTCTCCCCTCTCTCTGTCCTCAGAACTACTGGGGGTACAGTATGACTGATCTCCCCTCTCTCTGTGCTGTCCTCAGAACTACTGGGGGTACAGTATGACTGGTCTCCCCTCTCTCTGTCCTCAGAACTACTGGGCGTACAGTATGACTGGTCTCCCCTCCCTCTGTGCTGTCCTCAGAACTACTGGGGGTACAGTATGACTGGACTCCCCTCTCTCGGTGCTGTCCTCAGAACTACTGGGGGTACAGTATGACTGGTCTCCCCTCTCTCTGTCCTCAGAACTACTGGGGGTACAGTATGACTGGTCTCCCCTCTCTCTGTCCTCAGAACTACTGGGGGTACAGTATGACTGGTCTCCCCTCTCTCTGTCCTCAGAACTACTGGGGGTACAGTATGACTGGTCTCCCCTCTCTCTGTCCTCAGAACTACTGGGGGTACAGTATGACTGGACTCCCCTCTCTCTGTGCTGTCCTCAGAACTACTGGGGGTACAGTATGACTGGTCTCCCCTCTATCTGTGCTGTCCTCAGAACTACTGGGGGTACAGTATGACTGGTCTCCCCTTTATCTGTGCTGTCCTCAGAACTACTGGGGGTACAGTATGACTGGTCTCCCCTCTCTCTCTCTGTCCTCAGAACTACTGGGGGTACAGTATGACTGGTCTCCCCTCTCTCTGTGCTGTCAGAACTACTGGGGGTACAGTATGACTGGTCTCCCCTCTCTCTCTCTGTCCTCAGAACTACTGGGGGTACAGTATGACTGGTCTCCCCTCTCTCTGTGCTGTCAGAACTACTGGGGGTACAGTATGACTGGTCTCCCCTCTCTCTGCTGTCAGAACTACTGGGGGTACAGTATGACTGGTCTCCCCTCTCTCTCTCTGTCCTCAGAACTACTGGGGGTACAGTATGACTGGTCTCTACTGTCTCTCTCTGTCCTCAGAACTACTGGGGGTACAGTATGACTGGTCTCCTCTCTCTCTGTCCTCAGAACTACTGGGGGTACAGTATGACTGGTCTCCCGTCTCTCTGTCCTCAGAACTACTGGGGGTACAGTATGACTGGTCTCCCCTCTCTCTGTCCTCAGAACTACTGGGGGTACAGTATGACTGGTCTCCCGTCTCTCTGTCCTCAGAACTACTGGGGGTACAGTATGACTGGTCTCCCCTCTCTCTGTCCTCAGAACTACTGGGGGTACAGTATGACTGGTCTCCCCTCTCTCTGTCCTCGGAACTACTGGGGGTACAGTATGACTGGTCTCCCGTCTCTCTGTCCTCAGAACTACTGGGGGTACAGTATGACTGGTCTCCCCTCTCTCTGTCCTCAGAACTACTGGGGGTACAGTATGACTGGTCTCCCGTCTCTCTGTCCTCAGAACTACTGGGGGTACAGTATGACTGGTCTCCCCTCTCTCTGTCCTCAGAACTACTGGGGGTACAGTATGACTGGACTCCCCTCTCTCTGTCCTCAGAACTACTGGGGGTACAGTATGACTGGTCTCCCGTCTCTCTGTCCTCAGAACTACTGGGGGTACAGTATGACTGGTCTCCCGTCTCTCTGTCCTCAGAACTACTGGGGGTACAGTATGACTGGTCTCCCCTCTCTCTGTCCTCAGAACTACTGGGGGTACAGTATGACTGGTCTCCCGTCTCTCTGTCCTCAGAACTACTGGGGGTACTGTATGACTGGTCTCCCCTCTCTCTGTCCTCAGAACTACTGGGGGTACAGTATGACTGGACTCCCCTCTCTCTGTCCTCAGAACTACTGGGGGTACAGTATGACTGGTCTCCCCTCTCTCTGTCCTCAGAACTACTGGGGGTACAGTATGACTGGTCTCCCGTCTCTCTGTCCTCAGAACTACTGGGGGTACAGTATGACTGGTCTCCCCTTTCTCTGTGCTGTCCTCAGAACTACTGGGGGTACAGTATGACTGGTCTCCCCTCTCTCTGTGCTGTCAGAACTACTGGGGGTACAGTATGACTGGTCTCCCCTCTCTCTGTGCTGTCAGAACTACTGGGGGTACAGTATGACTGGACTCCCCTATCTCTGTCCTCAGAACTACTGGGGGTACAGTATGACTGGTCTCCACTTTCTCTGTGCTGTCTGAACTACTGGGGGTACAGTATGACTGGTCTCCCCTCTCTCTGTGCAGTCCTCAGAACTACTGGGGGTACAGTATGACTGGTCTCCCCTCTCTCTGTGCAGTCCTCAGAACTACTGGGGGTACAGTATGACTGGTCTCCCCTTTCTCTGTGCTGTCCTCAGAACTACTGGGGGTACAGTATGACTGGTCTCCCCTCTCTCTGTGCTGTCCTCAGAACTACTGGGGGTACAGTATGACTGGTCTCCCCTCTCTCTGTGCAGTCCTCAGAACTACTGGGGGTACAGTATGACTGGTCTCCCCTTTCTCTGTGCTGTCCTCAGAACTACTGGGGGTACAGTATGACTGGTCTCCCCTCTCTCTGTGCTGTCCTCAGAACTACTGGGGGTACAGTATGACTGGCCTCCCCTCTCTCTGTCCTCAGAACTACTGGGGGTACAGTATGACTGGTCTCCCGTCTCTCTGTCCTCAGAACTACTGGGGGTACAGTATGACTGGTCTCCCCTCTCTCTGTCCTCAGAACTACTGGGGGTACAGTATGACTGGTCTCCCCTCTCTCTGTGCTGTCAGAACTACTGGGGGTACAGTATGACTGGTCTACTCTCTCTCTGTGCTGTCCTCAGAACTACTGGGGGTACAGTATGACTGGTCTCCCCTCTCTCTGTGCTGTCCTGAGAACTACTGGGGGTACAGTATGACTGGTCTCCCCTCTCTCTGTCCTCAGAACTACTGGGGGTACAGTATGACTGGTCTCCCCTCTCTCTGTCCTCAGAACTACTGGGGGTACAGTATGACTGGTCTCCCCTCTCTCTGTGCAGTCCTCAGAACTACTGGGGGTACAGTATGACTGGTCTCCCCTCTCTCTGTGCTGTCCTCAGAACTACTGGGGGTACAGTATGACTGGTCTCCCCTCTCTCTGTGCAGTCCTCAGAACTACTGGGGGTACAGTATGACTGGTCTCCCCTCTCTCTGTGCTGTCAGAACTACTGGGGGTACAGTATGACTGGTCTCCCGTCTCTCTGTCCTCAGAACTACTGGGGGTACAGTATGACTGGTCTCCCGTCTCTCTGTCCTCAGAACTACTGGGGGTACAGTATGACTGGTCTCCCCTTTCTCTGTGCTGTCCTCAGAACTACTGGGGGTACAGTATGACTGGTCTCCCCTCTCTCTGTGCTGTCAGAACTACTGGGGGTACAGTATGACTGGTCTCCCCTCTCTCTGTCCTCAGAACTACTGGGGGTACAGTATGACTGGTCTCCACTTTCTCTGTGCTGTCCTCAGAACTACTGGGGGTACAGTATGACTGGTCTCCCCTTTCTCTGTGCTGTCCTCAGAACTACTGGGGGTACAGTATGACTGGTCTCCCCTCTCTCTGTGCTGTCCTCAGAACTACTGGGGGTACAGTATGACTGGCCTCCCGTCTCTCTGTCCTCAGAACTACTGGGGGTACAGTATGACTGGTCTCCCCTCTCTCTGTCCTCAGAACTACTGGGGGTACAGTATGACTGGTCTCCCCTCTCTCTGTGCTGTCAGAACTACTGGGGGTACAGTATGACTGGTCTACTCTCTCTCTGTGCTGTCCTCAGAACTACTGGGGGTACAGTATGACTGGTCTCCCCTCTCTCTGTGCTGTCCTCAGAACTACTGGGGGTACAGTATGACTGGTCTCCCCTCTCTCTGTCCTCAGAACTACTGGGGGTACAGTATGACTGGTCTCCCCTCTCTCTGTCCTCAGAACTACTGGGGGTACAGTATGACTGGACTCCCCTCTCTCTGTCCTCAGAACTACTGGGGGAACAGTATGACTGGTCTCCCCTCTCTCTGTCCTCAGAACTACTGGGGGTACAGTATGACTGGTCTCCCCTCTCTCTGTGCAGTCCTCAGAACTACTGGGGGTACAGTATGACTGGTCTCCCCTCTCTCTGTCCTCAGAACTACTGGGGGTACAGTATGACTGATCTCCCCTCTCTCTGTGCTGTCCTCAGAACTACTGGGGATACAGTATGACTGATCTCCCCTCTCTCTGTGCTGTCCTCAGAACTACTGGGGGTACAGTATGACTGGTCTCCCCTCTCTCTGTGCTGTCCTCAGAACTACTGGGGGAACAGTATGACTGGTCTCCCCTCTCTCTGTCCTCAGAACTACTGGGGGTACAGTATGACTGGTCTCCCCTCTCTCTGTGCAGTCCTCAGAACTACTGGGGGTACAGTATGACTGGCCTCCCCTCTCTCTGTCCTCAGAACTACTGGGGGTACAGTATGACTGGTCTCCCCTCTCTCTGTCCTCAGAACTACTGGGGGTACAGTATGACTGGTCTCCCCTCTCTCTGTCCTCAGAACTACTGGGGGTACAGTATGACTGGTCTCCCCTCTCTCTGTCCTCAGAACTACTGGGGGTACAGTATGACTGATCTCCCCTCTCTCTGTGCTGTCCTCAGAACTACTGGGGATACAGTATGACTGATCTCCCCTCTCTCTGTGCTGTCCTCAGAACTACTGGGGGTACAGTATGACTGGTCTCCCCTCTCTCTGTGCTGTCCTCAGAATTACTGGGGGTACAGTATGACTGGTCTCCCCTCTCTCTGTCCTCAGAACTACTGGGGATACAGTATGACTGGTCTCCCCTCTCTCTGTGCTGTCCTCAGAACTACTGGGGGTACAGTATGACTGGACTCCCCTCTCTCGGTGCTGTCCTCAGAACTACTGGGGGTACAGTATGACTGGTCTCCCCTCTCTCTGTCCTCAGAACTACTGGGGGTACAGTATGACTGGTCTCCCCTCTCTCTGTCCTCAGAACTACTGGGGGTACAGTATGACTGGTCTCCCCTCTCTCTGTCCTCAGAACTACTGGGGGTACAGTATGACTGGTCTCCCCTCTCTCTGTCCTCAGAACTACTGGGGGTACAGTATGACTGGTCTCCCCTCTCTCTGTGCTGTCCTCAGAACTACTGAGGAACCTAGGGGTTCCGTTTGGAGCGAGCGGTTGGAGCGAGCGGTCGCATCTACACTTCGGTCCGCAGGTAGTATAACTTTTCATTACATTTCGTTATAGTACAACGGTTTGATTTGTCTTATCTTAGCAATTTCTTCTTAGCTAGCTACATAGCCGTCTTTGTATCAACGACAATTGCATATTATCGTATTTCGTCGTCCTAACGTATCTGCCCAGCAGCTAGCTAAGCAGCTAGCTAACATCCACTGTCCACTAGCACTGTAGAAACTATTACACTCAACTGAACGACTCGATTAGCGTAGTGTCAGCTAGCTACATAGTTGTCTTCGCTGTCTTCGTATCCAAGATAATTGTGCAGTCTAGAGTGTGTAGACTTAGAGTGATTATCTTAATTTACCGAGGTTAGCTAGCCAGCTATTTGTCGTCCTTAACGTAGGAAATGCTGCTAGCTAGCTAGCCAACAGCTAGCCAACCTCTACCGAATTGAACTCCTACTACCCGGTCATTATTCCGCGTCGCTCCACAGGTAGTATCACATTTTTCATTTCACTTCATTACAGTACAACGGTTTGATTTGTTTGATCGTAGCTAGCTAGCTACATAGCCGTCTTTGTATCTAAGACAATTGTGTAGCCTAGAGCGATTTTCTAGGTTAGCTGGCCAGCTATTGTCGTTCTTCTAACGTAGCTAGCCAGCTAGCCCCCGAATAGCAGCACTGTAGTAACTATTACAGTACAACGGTTTGTTTTGTTTGATCGTAGCTAGCTAGCTACATAGCCGTCTTTGTATCTAAGACAATTGTGTAGCCTAGAGCGATTTTCTAGGTTAGCTGGCCAGCTATTGTCGTTCTTCTAACGTAGCTAGCCAGTTAGCCCCGAATAGCAGCACTGTAGTAACTATTACAGTACAACGGTTTGTTTTGTTTGATCGTAGCTAGCTAGCTACATAGCCGTCTTTGTATCTAAGACAATTGTTTAGCCTAGAGCGATTTTCTAGGTTAGCTACATCGCAGCCACTACCAGCTAGCCTACTCCAGCAGTACTGTATCATTTCAATCATTTTAGTCAATAAGATTCTTGCTACGTAAGCTTAACTTTCTGAACATTCGAGACGTGTAGTCCACTTGTCATTCCAATCTCCTTTGCATTAGCGTAGCCTCTTCTGTACCCTGTCAACTATGTGTCTATCTATCCCTGTTCTCTCCTCTCTGCACAGACCATACAAACGCTCCACACCGCGTGGCCGCGGCCACCCTAATCTGGTGGTCCCAGCGCGCACGACCCACGTGGAGTTCCTGGTCTCCGGTAGCCTCTGGAACTGCCGATCTGCGGCCAACAAGGCAGAGTTCATCTCAGCCTATGCCTCCCTCCAGTCCCTCGACTTCCTGGCACTGACGGAAACATGGATCACCACAGATAACACTGCTACTCCTACTGCTCTCTCTTCGTCCGCCCACGTGCTCTCGCACACCCCGAGAGCTTCTGGTCAGCGGGGTGGTGGCACCGGGATCCTCATCTCTCCCAAGTGGTCATTCTCTCTCTCTCCCCTTACCCATCTATCTATCGCCTCCTTTGAATTCCATGCTGTCACAGTTACCAGCCCTTTCAAGCTTAACATCCTTATCATTTATCGCCCTCCAGGTTCCCTCGGAGAGTTCATCAATGAGCTTGATGCCTTGATAAGCTCCTTTCCTGAGGACGGCTCACCTCTCACAGTCCTGGGTGACTTTAACCTCCCCACGTCTACCTTTGACTCATTCCTCTCTGCCTCCTTCTTTCCACTCCTCTCCTCTTTTGACCTCACCCTCTCACCTTCCCCCCCTACTCACAAGGCAGGTAATACGCTCGACCTCATCTTTACTAGATGCTGTTCTTCCACTAACCTCATTGCAACTCCCCTCCAAGTCTCCGACCACTACCTTGTATCCTTTTCCCTCTCGCTCTCATCCAACACTTCCCACACTGCCCCTACTCGGATGGTATCGCGCCGTCCCAACCTTCGCTCTCTCTCCCCCGCTACTCTCTCCTCTTCCATCCTATCATCTCTTCCCTCTGCTCATACCTTCTCCAACCTTTCTCCTGATTCTGCCTCCTCAACCCTCCTCTCTTCCCTTTCTGCATCCTTTGACTCTCTATGTCCCCTATCCTCCAGGCCGGCTCGGTCCTCCCCTCCCGCTCCGTGGCTCGATGACTCATTGCGAGCTCACAGAACAGAGCTCCGGGCAGCCGAGCGGAAATGGAGGAAAACTCGCCTCCCTGCGGACCTGGCATCCTTTCACTCCCTCCTCTCTACATTTTCCTCCTCTGTCTCTGCTGCTAAAGCCACTTTCTACCACTCTAAATTCCAAGCATCTGCCTCTAACCCTAGGAAGCTCTTTGCCACCTTCTCCTCCCTCCTGAATCCTCCTCCCCCTCCCCCCCTCCTCCCTCTCTGCAGATGACTTCGTGAACCATTTTGAAAAGAAGGTCGACGACATCCGATCCTCGTTTGCTAAGTCAAACGACACCGCTGGTTCTGCTCACACTGCCCTACCCTGTGCTCTGACCTCTTTCTCCCCTCTCTCTCCAGATGAAATCTCGCTTCTTGTGACGGCCGGCCGCCCAACAACCTGCCCGCTTGACCCTATCCCCTCCTCTCTTCTCCAGACCATTTCCGGGGACCTTCTCCCTTACCTCACCTCGCTCATCAACTCATCCCTGACCGCTGGCTACGTCCCTTCCGTCTTCAAGAGAGCGAGAGTTGCACCCCTTCTGAAAAAACCTACACTCGATCCCTCCGATGTCAACAACTACAGACCAGTATCCCTTCTTTCTTTTCTCTCCAAAACTCTTGAACGTGCCGTCCTTGGCCAGCTCTCCCGCTATCTCTCTCAGAATGACCTTCTTGATCCAAATCAGTCAGGTTTCAAGACTAGTCATTCAACTGAGACTGCTCTTCTCTGTATCACGGAGGCGCTCCGCACTGCTAAAGCTAACTCTCTCTCCTCTGCTCTCATCCTTCTAGACCTATCGGCTGCCTTCGATACTGTGAACCATCAGATCCTCCTCTCCACCCTCTCCGAGTTGGGCATCTCCGGCGCGGCCCACGCTTGGATTGCGTCCTACCTGACAGGTCGCTCCTACCAGGTGGCGTGGCGAGAATCTGTCTCCTCGCCACGCGCTCTCACCACTGGTGTCCCCCAGGGCTCTGTTCTAGGCCCTCTCCTATTCTCGCTATACACCAAGTCACTTGGCTCTGTCATAACCTCACATGGTCTCTCCTATCATTGCTACGCAGACGACACACAATTAATCTTCTCCTTTCCCCCTTCTGATGACCAGGTGGCGAATCGCATCTCTGCATGTCTGGCAGACATATCAGTGTGGATGACGGATCACCACCTCAAGCTGAACCTCGGCAAGACGGAGCTGCTCTTCCTCCCGGGGAAGGACTGCCCGTTCCATGATCTCGCCATCACGGTTGACAACTCCATTGTGTCCTCCTCCCAGAGCGCTAAGAACCTTGGCGTGATCCTGGACAACACCCTGTCGTTCTCAACCAACATCATGGCGGTGGCCCGTTCCTGTAGGTTCATGCTCTACAACATCCGCAGAGTACGACCCTGCCTCACACAGGAAGCGGCGCAGGTCCTAATCCAGGCACTTGTCATCTCCCGTCTGGATTACTGCAACTCGCTGTTGGCTGGGCTCCCTGCCTGTGCCATTAAACCCCTACAACTCATCCAGAACGCCGCAGCCCGTCTGGTGTTCAACCTTCCCAAGTTCTCTCACGTCACCCCGCTCCTCCGCTCTCTCCACTGGCTTCCAGTTGAAGCTCGCATCCGCTACAAGACCATGGTGCTTGCCTACGGAGCTGTGAGGGGAACGGCACCGCAGTACCTCCAGGCTCTGATCAGGCCCTACACCCAAGCAAGGGCACTGCGTTCATCCACCTCTGGCCTGCTCGCCTCCCTACCATTGAGGAAGTACAGTTCCCGCTCAGCCCAGTCAAAACTGTTCGCTGCTCTGGCCCCCCAATGGTGGAACAAACTCCCTCACGACGCCAGGACAGCGGAGTCAATCACCACCTTCCGGAGACACCTGAAACCCCACCTCTTCAAGGAATACCTAGGATAGGATAAGTAATCCTTCTCACCACCCCCCCTTAATGATTTAGATGCACTATTGTAAAGTGGCTGTTCCACTGGATGTCAGAAGGTGAATTCACCAATTTGTAAGTCGCTCTGGATAAGAGCGTCTGCTAAATGACTTAAATGTAATGTAAATGTACTGGGGGTACAGTATGACTGGTCTCCCCTCTATCTGTGCTGTCCTCAGAACTACTGGGGGTACAGTATGACTGGTCTCCCCTCTATCTGTGCTGTCCTCAGAACTACTGGGGGTACAGTATGACTGGTCTCCCCTCTCTCTCTCTGTCCTCAGAACTACTGGGGGTACAGTATGACTGGTCTCCCCTCTCTCTGTGCTGTCAGAACTACTGGGGGTACAGTATGACTGGTCTCCCCTCTCTCTCTCTGTCCTCAGAACTACTGGGGGTACAGTATGACTGGTCTCCCCTCTCTCTGTGCTGTCAGAACTACTGGGGGTACAGTATGACTGGTCTCCCCTCTCTCTCTCTGTCCTCAGAACTACTGGGGGTACAGTATGACTGGTCTCTCCTGTCTCTGTGCAGTCCTCAGAACTACTGGGGGTACAGTATGACTGGTCTCCCCTCTCTCTCTCTGTCCTCAGAACTACTGGGGGTACAGTATGACTGGTCTCTACTGTCTCTCTCTGTCCTCAGAACTACTGGGGGTACAGTATGACTGGTCTCCTCTCTCTCTGTCCTCAGAACTACTGGGGGTACAGTATGACTGGTCTCCCGTCTCTCTGTCCTCAGAACTACTGGGGGTACAGTATGACTGGTCTCCCCTCTCTCTGTCCTCAGAACTACTGGGGGTACAGTATGACTGGACTCCCCTCTCTCTGTCCTCAGAACTACTGGGGGTACAGTATGACTGGTCTCCCCTCTCTCTGTCCTCAGAACTACTGGGGGTACAGTATGACTGGTCTACCGTCTCTCTGTCCTCAGAACTACTGGGGGTACAGTATGACTGGTCTCCCCTCTCTCAGTCCTCAGAACTACTGGGCGTACAGTATGACTGGTCTCCCCTCTCTCTGTGCTGTCCTCAGAACTACTGGGGGTACAGTATGACTGGTCTCCCCTCTCTCTCTCTCTGTCCTCAGAACTACTGGGGGTACAGTATGACTGGTCTCCCCTCTCTCTGTCCTCAGAACTACTGGGGGTACAGTATGACTGGTCTCCCCTCTCTCTGTCCTCAGAACTACTGGGGGTACAGTATGACTGGTCTCTCATGTCTCTGTGCAGTCCTCAGAACTACTGTGGGTACAGTATGACTGGTCTCCCCTCTCTCTGTCCTCAGAACTACTGGGGGTACAGTATGACTGGTCTCCCCTCTCTCTGTCCTCAGAACTACTGGGGGTACAGTATGACTGGGCTCTCCTGTCTCTGTGCAGTCCTCAGAACTACTGGGGGTACAGTATGACTGGTCTCCTCTCTCTCTGTCCTCAGAACTACTGGGGGTACAGTATGACTGGTCTCCTCTCTCTCTGTCCTCAGAACTACTGGGGGTACAGTATGACTGGTCTCCCGTCTCTCTGTCCTCAGAACTACTGGGGGTACAGTATGACTGGTCTCCCCTCTCTCTGTCCTCAGAACTACTGGGGGTACAGTATGACTGGTCTCCCCTTTCTCTGTGCTGTCCTCAGAACTACTGGGGGTACAGTATGACTGGTCTCCCCTCTCTCTGTGCTGTCAGAACTACTGGGGGTACAGTATGACTGGTCTCCCCTCTCTCTGTGCTGTCAGAACTACTGGGGGTACAGTATGACTGGTCTCCCCTCTCTCTGTGCTGTCATCAGAACTACTGGGGGTACAGTATGACTGGTCTCCCCTCTCTCTGTCCTCAGAACTACTGGGGGTACAGTATGACTGGTCTCCCCTCTCTCTCTCTGTCCTCAGAACTACTGGGGGTACAGTATGGCTGGTCTCCCCTCTCTCTCTCTGTCCTCAGAACTACTGGGGGTACAGTATGACTGGCCTCCCCTCTCTCTCTCTGTCCTCAGAACTACTGGGGGTACAGTATGACTGATCTCCCCTCTCTCTGTCCTCAGAACTACTGGGGGTACAGTATGACCTGTCTCCCCTCTCTCTGTGCTGTCAGAACTACTGGGGGTACAGTATGACTGGTCTCCCCTCTCTCTGTGCTGTCAGAACTACTGGGGGTACAGTATGACTGGTCTCCCCTCTCTCTGTGCTGTCAGAACTACTGGTGGTACAGTATGACCTGTCTCCCCTCTCTCTGTGCTGTCAGAACTACTGGGGGTACAGTATGACTGGTCTCCCCTCTCTCTGTGCTGTCAGAACTACTGGTGGTACAGTATGACTGGTCTCCCCTCTCTCTGTCCTCAGAACTACTGGGGGTACAGTATGACTGGTCTCCCCTCTCTCTGTGCTGTCAGAACTACTGGGGGTACAGTATGACCTGTCTCCCCTCTCTCTGTCCTCAGAACTACTGGGGGTACAGTATGACTGGTCTCCCCTCTATCTGTGCTGTCCTCAGAACTACTGGGCGTACAGTATGACCTGTCTCCCCTCTCTCTGTGCTGTCCTCAGAACTACTGGGTGTACAGTATGACTGGTCTCCCCTCTCTCTGTCCTCAGAACTACTGGGGGTACAGTATGACTGGTCTCCCCTCTCTCTGTGCTGTCAGAACTACTGGGGGTACAGTATGACTGGTCTCCCCTCTCTCTCTCTGTCCTCAGAACTACTGGGGTTACAGTATGACTGGTCTCCCCTCTCTCTCTCTGTCCTCAGAACTACTGGGGGTACAGTATGACTGGTCTCCCCTCTCTCTGTGCTGTCAGAACTACTGGGGGTACAGTATGACTGGTCTCCCCTCTCTCTGTCCTCAGAACTACTGGGGGTACAGTATGACTGGTCTCCCCTCTCTCTGTCCTCAGAACTACTGGGGGTACAGTATGACTGGTCTCCCCTCTCTCTGTGCTGTCAGAACTACTGGGGGTACAGTGTGACTGGTCTCCCCTCTCTCTGTGCTGTCAGAACTACTGGGGGTACAGTATGACTGGTCTCCCCTCTCTCTGTGCGGTCCTCAGAACTACTGGGGGTACAGTATGACTGGTCTCCCCTCTCTACCTGAACCTGTGTTGAGGGAGGATACAGGACTGGTATCAAACACTGAGTCCTCTGTGTTGAGGGAGGATACAGGACTGGTATCAAACACTGAGTCCTCTGTGTTGAGGGAGGATACAGGTCAAACACTGAGTCCTCTGTGTTGAGGGAGTAAACAGGACTGGTATCAAACACTGAGTCCTCTGTGTTGAGGGAGGAAACAGGACTGGTATCAAACACTGAGGCCTCTGTGTTGAGGGAGGATACAGGTCAAACACTGAGTCCTCTGTGTTGAGGGAGGATACAGGTCAAACACTGAGTCCTCTGTGTTGAGGGAGGATACAGGTCAAACACTGAGTCCTCTGTGTTGAGGGAGGATACAGGACTGGTATCAAACACTGAGTCCTCTGTGTTGAGGGAGGATACAGGTCAAACACTGAGTCCTCTGTGTTGAGGGAGGAAACAGGACTGGTATCAAACACTGAGTCCTCTGTGTTGAGGGAGGATACAGGACTGGTATCAAACACTGAGTCCTCTGTGTTGAGGGAGGATACAGGACTGGTATCAAACACTGAGTCCTCTGTGTTGAGGGAGGATACAGGACTGGTATCAAACACTGAGTCCTCTGTGTTGAGCAGTGGAGGAAACAGGACTGGTATCAAGCACTGAGGCCTCTGTGTTGAGGGAGGATACAGGTCAAACACTGAGGCCTCTGTGTTGAGGAAGGACTCGGGTCAAACGGAAGGGAGCTGGGGTTGTTAGCAGCAGTAGAGTGAGAAGAAGATAGCAGTGGGCCTTGTAGTGTGAAAGAGAGGAGACTATGAGTAGTGTGAGAGGGGACTCTGGGTAGTGTGAGAGGGGACTCTGGGTAGTGTGAGAGGGGAATCTGGGTAGTGTGAGAGGGGACTCTGGGTAGTGTGAGAGGGTACTCTGGGTAGTGTGATAGGGGACTCTGGGTAGTGTGAGAGGGGACTCTCGGTAGTGTGAGAGAGGACTATGGGTAGTGTGAGAGGGGACTCTGGGTAGTGTGAGAGGGGACTCTGGGTAGTGTGATAGGGGACTCTGGGTAGTGTGAGAGGGGACTCTCGGTAGTGTGAGAGAGGACTATGGGTAGTGTGAGAGGGGACTCTGGGTAGTGTGAGAGGGGACTCTGGGTAGTGTGAGAGGGGACTCTGGGTAGTGTGATAGGGGACTCTGGGTAGTGTGAGAGGGGACTATGGGTAGTGTGAGAGGGGACTCTGGGTAGTGTGAGAGGGGACTCTGGGTAGTGTGAGAGGGGACTCTGGGTAGTGTGATAGGGGACTCTGGGTAGTGTGATAGGGGACTCTGGGTAGTGTGAGAGGGGACTCTCGGTAGTGTGAGAGAGGACTATGGGTAGTGTGAGAGGGTACTCTGGGTAGTGTGATAGGGGACTCTGGGTAGTGTGAGAGGGGACTCTCGGTAGTGTGACAGAGGACTCTGGGTAGTGTGAGAGGGGACTCTGGGTAGTGTGAGAGGGGACTCTGGGTAGTGTGAGAGGGGACTCTCGGTAGTGTGAGAGGGGACTCTGGGTAGTGTGATAGGGGACTCTGGGTAGTGTGAGAGGGGACTCTCGGTAGTGTGAGAGAGGACTATGGGTAGTGTGAGAGGGGACTCTGGGTAGTGTGAGAGGGGACTCTCGGTAGTGTGACAGAGGACTCTGGGTAGTGTGAGAGGGGACTCTGGGTAGTGTGAGAGGGGACTCTGGGTAGTGTGAGAGGGGACTCTCGGTAGTGTGAGAGGGGACTCTGGGTAGTGTGAGAGGGGACTCTGGGTAGTGTGAGAGGGGACTCTGGGTAGTGTGAGAGGGGACTCCGGGTAGTGTAAGAGGGGACTCTGGGTAGTTTTAGAGGGGACTCTGGGTAGTGTGAGAGAGGTAACATGGGGTGACTGGGCCTGGCCGCAGAGCTACTGCATTCTTCCCCCACTGAAAAAAGACAAAGATATATAGACATTTTATGATATTTATGATATTTATGATATTTAAAGACATTTAAAGACATAGATGTCAGTCTCTCAGTTCTAAAGACATACAGGTCAGTCTCTCAGTTCTAAAGACATACAGGTCAGTCTCTCAGTTCTAAAGACATACAGGTCAGTCTCTCTGTTCTAAAGACATACAGGTCAGTCTCTCTGTTCTAAAGACATACAGGTCAGTCTCTCAGTTCTAAAGACATACAGGTCAGTCTCTCAGTTCTAAAGACATACAGGTCAGTCTCAGTTCTAAAGACATACAGGTCAGTCTCAGTTCTAAAGACATACAGGTCAGTCTCTCAGTTCTAAAGACATACTGGTCAGTCTCTCAGTTCTAAAGACATACAGGTCAGTCTCAGTTCTAAAGACATACAGGTCAGTCTCTCAGTTCTAAAGACATACAGGTCAGTCTCTCAGTTCTAAAGACATACAGGTCAGTCTCTCTGTTCTAAAGACATACAGGTCAGTCTCTCAGTTCTAAAGACATACTGGTCAGTCTCTCAGTTCTAAAGACATACAGGTCAGTCTCAGTTCTAAAGTAAAAACATACAGGTCAGTCTCTCAGTTCTAAAGACATACAGGTCAGTCTCTCAGTTCTAAAGACATACAGGTCAGTCTCTCAGTTCTAAAGACATACAGGTCAGTCTCAGTTCTAAAGACATACTGGTCAGTCTCTCAGTTCTAAAGACATACAGGTCAGTCTCTCTGTTCTAAAGACATACAGGTCAGTCTCTCTGTTCTAAAGACATACAGGTCAGTCTCTCAGTTCTAAAGACATACAGGTCAGTCTCTCAGTTCTAAAGACATACAGGTCAGTCTCAGTTCTAAAGACATACAGGTCAGTCTCAGTTCTAAAGACATACAGGTCAGTCTCAGTTCTAAAGACATACAGGTCAGTCTCTCAGTTCTAAAGACATACAGGTCAGTCTCTCAGTTCTGAAGACGTACAGGTCAGTCTCTCAGTTCTAAAGACATACAGGTCAGTCTCTCTGTTCTAAAGACATACAGGTCAGTCTCTCAGTTCTAAAGACATACAGGTCAGTCTCTCAGTTCTAAAGACATACAGGTCAGTCTCTCAGTTCTAAAGACATACAGGTCAGTCTCTCTGTTCTAAAGACATACCGGTCAGTCTCTCAGTTCTAAAAACATACAGGTAAGTCTCAGTTCTAAAGTAAAAACATACAGGTCAGTCTCTCTGTTCTAAAGACATACTGGTCAGTCTCAGTTCTAAAGACATACAGGTCAGTCTCTCTGTTCTAAAGACATACAGGTCAGTCTCAGTTCTAAAGACCTACAGGTCAGTCTCTCTGTTCTAAAGACATACAGGTCAGTCTCAGTTCTAAAGACCTACCGGTCAGTCTCTCAGTTCTAAAGTAAAGATACATATGATTAAGAGCTCTCTGTTAGTGATTTAGAGAGAGAGATAGAGAGAGACATATTATATTGGTGTAGAGGACAAGTTGACAGGAGGCCCCGGCTGAGTTTTAATCCTGCCAGGGGTCAGCAAGGGTCTCACACACACACACACACACACACACACACACACACACACACACACACACACACACACACACACACACACACACACACACACACACACACACACACACACACACACACACACACACACACACACAAACACGCACGCACGCACGCACGCACGCACGCACGCACGCACGCACGCACACACACACACACACACACACACACACACACACACACACACACACACACACACACACACACACACACACACACACACACACACAGGCACAAACGCAGACACGCAGACACACACACACACACAGTCGGCTCTGTTGAATGCAGAACACAAGACAGTGGAGAGTCTGTCTGGGGCCTGTTTCCTCCTTCAACACTCTGTTCATGGAAATGCCTGAAATGACTGTACATTCTTAGGACCCAGAGAGACGCTCCACTGTCCTGTGTTCTGTATTCAACAGACTGTACAGTCCTAGGACCCAGAGAGATGCTCCACTGTCCTGTGGTCTGTATTCAACAGACTGTACATTCCTAGGACCCAGAGAGACGCCCCACTGTCCTGTGTTCTGCCTTCATCAGAGACTGTACATTCCTAGGACCCAGAGAAATGCTCCACTGTCCTGTGTTCTGCCTTCATCAGAGACTGTACATTCCTAGGACCCAGAGAGACGCTCCACTGTCCTGTGTTCTGCCTTCGTCAGAAACTGTACATTCCAGTCAGTCCCTGAGCAGAGGGGAATTCATAACATCTGGCAACATAAGGAATCACATACTCTGCGCCTGAAGTCGACAGTTAGTTTACGTGCCAAGTGGGACACTATTCCTTCTATAGGGCCCATAGGGCTCAGTGCACTACGTAGGGAATGGCATACCTTTTGGGATGTACACTTAGTTCTAACATGGCTGTCTAAAAAGAAAGAGAGCGAGAGACTCATTGAGCGTAGCCTTGCTATTGAGAAAAGCCGCCATAGGCAGACCTGGCTCTCGAGAGAAGACGGGCTAGGTGCACACAGCCCACAACATTAGGTGGAAACTGAGCTGCACTTCCTAACCTCCTGCCCAATGTATGACCATATTAGAGACACATATTTCACTCCACACAGCTGATAATATTACATGAAATGTCTTTATCCTTTTGAAACCTTTAATTGTTTATGTTTTTATGTTGATGTTGTTTTTTTTACTTCTTCTCACTTTTGTTAATATCCCGTTTTAAGGTGCAGAGAGTGTTGAAGAAACTAAAGTTTATTGTTAAAACGGGGGGGCAGGAAAACAACAGGTCAAGGCAGGCAGGAGTCAATAATCCAGAGATGATGGAAAGCACCAGAACAGGAGACGGGCTCAGGGTCAGGTCAGAGGTTGGTTACCCTGAGTAGTGGGGCTCAGGGTCAGGTCAGAGGTCGGTTACCCTGAGTAGTGGGGCTCAGGGTCAGGTCAGAGGTCGGTTACCCTGAGTAGTGGGGCTCAGGGTCAGGTCAGAGGTCGGTTACCCTGAGTAGTGGGGCTCAGGGTCAGGTCAGAGGTTGGTTACCCTGAGTAGTGGGGCTCAGGGTCAGGTCAGAGGTCGGTTACCCTGTGTAGTGGGGCTCAGGGTCAGGTCAGAGGTCAGTTACCCTGAGTAGTGGGGCTCAGGGTCAGGTCAGGCAGAGGTTGGTTACCCTGAGTAGTGGGGTAGTGGGGCTCAGGGTCAGGTCAGACAGAGGTCGGTTATTCAGAGTAGTGGGGTAGTGGGGCTCAGGGTCAGGTTAGACAGAGGTCGGTTACCCTGAGTAGTGGGGTAGTGGGGCTCAGGGTCAGGTCAGACAGAGGTCGGTTACCCTGAGTAGTGGGGCTCAGGGTCAGGTCAGACAGAGGTCGGTAATTCAGAGTAGTGGGGCAAAGGTACAGGAAGACATGCAGGTTCAGCATCAGGGGCGGGCAGAAATGGTCAGAACTGGGAAACTAGAAAACAGGAGACAAGGAACAGGCGGGAGCATAGAAACAAAATGCGGGTAGTTTCTACGAACAAAACAAACTGGCAACAAACAAACAGAGAACACAGGTACAAATACACAGGGGATAATGGGGAAGATGGGCGACACCTGGAGGGGGTGGAGACAAGCACAAAGACAGGTGAAACAGATCAGGGCGTGATCACAGATCACTTGCTTTGGCAATATAAACTCATGTTTCCCATTCCAATAATGTCCCACTTGAATAGAATTGAAAGGGGGTGGATAGAGAGAGAGGGGAGAGAAAGAGAGAGAGAGAGAGACGATACGTGCTAAGTATCAAAAACCAGAAAAGAGACGATCATTGGGATGCTAGCATCTCACCTCGACAACATCAGGTGAAATTGCAGAGCGTGAAAATCAAATTACAGAAATCGTAATATTAAACATTCATGAAAATACAAGCGTCATACATCATTTAAAAGCTTAACTTCTTGTTATTCCAGCCACGTTATCAGATTTCAAAAAGGCTTTACGGCGAAAGCACACCATGCGATTATCTGTGGACAGCGCCCCATGCACACGAAAGCATTACATACATTTTCCAACCAAGCAGAGGCATCACGAAAGTCAGAAATAGCCATAAAATAAATCACTTACCTTTGAAGGTCTTCATCTGGTTGCAATCATAAGGGTCCCAGCTACATAACAAATGGCCCTTTTGTTCAATAAAGTCCTTCTTTATATCCCAAAAAAGTCTGTTTCATTGGCGCGCTAGACTCAGTAATCACCGATTTCCTTCGTTCAAAATGCATACAAATTAATCCTGTAAGTTACCAATAAACTTCTTCCAAACATATCAAAGAACATTCTTAATCAATCTTCAGGTACCCTAAAATCTTTACTTTGGGCACCTCATTCATTCAAACTTCCAAATACTGCCCCCTAGCCCGAAGAAGTAAAATTCTACAACCACCTAAAAGAAAGTGATTCCCAAACTTTCCATAACAAAGCTACCACATACAGAGAAACTGGAGAAGAGTCCCCCAAACAAACTGGTCCTGGGGTTCTGTTCACAAATGCAAACACACCCCACAGAGCCCCAGGACAGCAGCACAATTAGACCCAATCAAATAATGAGAAAACAAAAAGATAATTACTTGACACAATGAAAAGAATTAACAAAAAAACAGAGCAAACTAGAATGCTATTTGGCCCTAAACAGAGAGTACACAGTGGCAGAATACCTGACCGAACTTAAGGAAAGGTTTGACTAAGTACAGACTCAGTGAGCATAGCCTTGCTATTGAGAAAGGTCGCCATAGGCAGACATGGCTCTCAAGAGAAGACAGGCTATGTGCACACTGCCCACAAAATGAGGTGGAAACTGAGCTGCACTTCCTAACCTCCTGACAAATGTATGACCATATTAGAGACACATATTTCCCTCAGATTACACAGATCCACAAAGAATTCAAAAACAAACCCAATTTTGATAAACTCCCATATCTACTGGGTGAAATTCCACAGTGTGACATCACAGCAGCAAGATTTGTGACCTGTTGCCACAAGAAAAGGGCAACCAGTGAAGAACAAACACCATTGTAAATACAACCCATATTTATGCTTATTTATTTTCTCTTTTGTACTTTAACTATTTGTACATTGTTACAACACTCTATATAGACATAATATGACATATGAAATGTGTGAGTGTAATATTTACTGTTCATTTTATTGTTTATTTCACTTTTGTATATTATCTACTTCACTTGCTTTGGCAACATTAAAATATGTTTCCCATGCCAATAAAGCCCTTCGAATTGAATTGAGGGAGGGAGGGAGAAAGGGAGAGAGTGGGAGAGAGCAGAATAAATTCAGCATCTCGGGTTGCTAAGCTGTGCTGAGCTGAGCTGTGGTGGCCTAGAGAGTGTGAATGCAGCAGCTGGGTGCCACTCTGTGAACTTGGTCATCAATAAATGATCAGAGACTGCCATCTGGAGAGCGAGGACCCAGCCAGAGACAGGGACAGGGTCAGAGAGAGAGGGCCCATACAGAGACAGGGACAAGGTCAGAGAGAGAGGACCCTGCCAGAGACAGGAACAGGGTCAGAGAGAGAGGGCCCAGCCAGAGACAGAGACAGGGTTTGAGAGAGAGGACCCAGCCAGAGACAGGGACAGGGTCAGACTGAGAGGGCCAAGCTAGAGCCAGAGACAGAGACAGAGAGAGAGAGCCCAGCCAGAGACAGAGACAGGGTCAGAGAGAGAGGGCCCAGCCAGAGACAGGGACAGAGACAGAGAGAGAGGGCCCAGCCAGAGACAGGGACAGGGTCAGACTGAGAGGGCCCAGCCAGAGACAGGGACAGGGTCAGAGCGAGAGGGACAGGGAAAGGGACAGAGGCAGGGACAGATGCAGAGATCGAGACAGGGACAGAGACAGGGACAAAAGCAGAGACAGGGACAGAGACAGAGAGGGGGACAGAGACAGGGACAGAAGCAGAGACAGGGACAGGCCACACACACACACAAACACACACAAACACACACACACCACTCTGAAGGCCACCAATCAGCAGTAAGGAACGAGAGACAATAGTCTACACATGGGGAGGACGTCCACTTGGCCCTGGTCTATGACTGACGCTGTCGTGTGACGGCACTGAGGCTGCCCTGACATCCTCTGACCCCTTCAGTCCCACGCAACACCACTTCTCCTGACTATGAGTCTTTGATTCTCTCACTGGACTCCACTATTGTCCACCTCATTAATAATGGAAAATATATACAGAAATCATGCTGATTTGCTGCCATCTAACTTCTATTTGACATTTGTCCATGTTTAGGGCCTTTTAAAGACCAAACTCTGTATTCACCATGAAAGGTCACCTGGTGCTGATTGTAGAAGATCAAGCTGATCAAGTTGTTTTGTTTGAATACATTATTTAACCGAGATTATAAGAGACGGCATCAAACAATCATCTTTAAAGTTCTGCTTCATTCAAACACACTGCTACTATACGTTCACTATGGAGCTAAACATGAATTAGTCTGTTGTGTTAATGTAGAGTTACGAGACTGGGTCCCTGTAGTCTGTTGTGTTAATGTAGAGTTACCAGACTGGGTCCCTGTAGTCTGTTGTGTTAATGTAGTTACCAGACTGGGTCCATATAGTCTGTTGTGTTAATGTAGAGTTACTAGACTGGGTCCCTGTAGTCTGTTGTGTTAATGGTCTGTTGTGTTAATGTAGAGTTACCAGACTGGGTCCCTGTAGTCTGTTGTGTTAATGGTCTGTTGTGTTAATGTAGAGTTACGAGACTGGGTCCCTGTAGTCTGTTGTGTTAATGTAGAGTTACCAGACTGGGTCCCTGTAGTCTGTTGTGTTAATGTAGAGTTACCAGACTGGGTCCCTGTAGTCTGTTGTGTTAATGTAGTTACCAGACTGGGTCCATATAGTCTGTTGTGTTAATGTAGAGTTACTAGACTGGGTCCCTGTAGTCTGTTGTGTTAATGGTCTGTTGTGTTAATGTAGAGTTACCAGACTGGGTCCCTGTAGTCTGTTGTGTTAATGGTCTGTTGTGTTAATGTAGAGTTACCAGACTGGGTCCCTGTAGTCTGTTGTGTTAATGTAGAGTTACCAGACTGGGTCTCTGTAGTCTGTTGTGTTAATGTAGAGTTACCAGACTGGGTCCCTGTAGTCTGTTGTGTTAATGTAGAGTTACCAGACTGGGTCCCTGTAGTCTGTTGTGTTAATGTAGAGTTACCAGACTGGGTCCCTGTAGTCTGTTGTGTTAATGGTCTGTTGTGTTAATGTAGTTACCAGACTGGGTCCCTGTAGTCTGTTGTGTTAATGTAGTTACCAGACTGGGTCTCTGTAGTCTGTTGTGTTAATGTAGAGTTACCAGACTGGGTCCCTGTTGTCTGTTGTGTTAATGTAGTTACCAGACTGGGTCCCTGTAGTCTGTTGTGTTAATGTAGTTACCAGACTGGGTCTCTGTAGTCTGTTGTGTTAATGTAGAGTTACCAGACTGGGTCCCTGTAGTCTGTTGTGTTAATGTAGAGTTACTAGACTGGGTCTCTGTAGTCTGTTGTGTTAATGTAGAGTTACCAGACTGGGTCCCTGTAGTCTGTTGTGTTAATGTAGAGTTACCAGACTGGGTCCCTGTAGTCTGTTGTGTTAATGTAGAGTTACCAGACTGGGTCCCTGTAGTCTGTTGTGTTAATGTAGAGTTACCAGACTGGGTCTCTGTAGTCTGTTGTGTTAATGTAGAGTTACCAGACTGGGTCTCTGTAGTCTGTTGTGTTAATGTAGAGTTACCAGACTGGGTCCCTGTAGTCTGTTGTGTTAATGTAGAGTTACCAGACTGGGTCTCTGTAGTCTGTTGTGTTAATGTAGAGTTACCAGACTGGGTCCCTGTAGTCTGTTGTGTTAATGTAGAGTTACCAGACTGGGTCCCTGTAGTCTGTTGTGTTAATGGTCTGTTGTGTTAATGTAGAGTTACCAGACTGGGTCTCTGTAGTCTGTTGTGTTAATGGTCTGTTGTGTTAATGTAGAGTTACCAGACTGGGTATCTGTAGTCTGTTGTGTTAATGTAGAGTTACCAGACTGGGTCTCTGTAGTCTGTTGTGTTAATGTAGAGTTACCAGACTGGGTCCCTGTAGTCTGTTGTGTTAATGTAGAGTTACCAGACTGGGTCCCTGTAGTCTGTTGTGTTAATGGTCTGTTGTGTTAATGGTCTGTTGTGTTAATGTAGAGTTACCAGACTGGGTCTCTGTAGTCTGTTGTGTTAATGTAGAGTTACCAGACTGGGTCTCTGTAGTCTGTTGTGTTAATGGTCTGTTGTGTTAATGGTCTGTTGTGTTAATGTAGTTACCAGACTGGGTCCCTGTAGTCTGTTGTGTTAATGTAGAGTTACCAGACTGGGTCTCTGTAGTCTGTTGTGTTAATGTAGAGTAACCAGACTGGGTCCCTGTAGTCTGTTGTGTTAATGTAGAGTTACCAGACTGGGTCCCTGTAGTCTGTTGTGTTAATGTAGAGTTACCAGACTGGGTCCCTGTAGTCTGTTGTGTTAATGTAGAGTTACCAGACTGGGTCTCTGTAGTCTGTTGTGTTAATGGTCTGTTATGTTAATGTAGAGTTACCAGACGGGGTCCCTGTAGTCTGTTGTGTTAATGTAGAGTTACCAGACTGGGTCCCTGTAGACTGTTGTGTTAATGGTCTGTTGTGTTAATGGTCTGTTGTGTTAATGTAGAGTTACCAGACTGGGTCTCTGTAGTCTGTTGTGTTAATGTAGAGTTACCAGACTGGGTCCCTGTAGACTGTTGTGTTAATGTAGAGTTACCAGACTGGGTCCCTGTAGACTGTTGTGTTAATGGTCTGTTGTGTTAATGGTCTGTTGTGTTAATGTAGAGTTACCAGACTGGGTCTCTGTAGTCTGTTGTGTTAATGTAGAGTTACCAGACTGGGTCCCTGTAGTCTGTTGTGTTAATGTAGAGTTACCAGACTGGGTCCCTGTAGTCTGTTGTGTTAATGTAGAGTTACCAGACTGGGTCCCTGTAGTCTGTTGTGTTAATGTAGAGTTACCAGACTGGGTCCCTGTAGTCTGTTGTGTTAATGGTCTGTTGTGTTAATGTAGAGTTACCAGACTGGGTCCCTGTAGTCTGTTGTGTTAATGGTCTGTTGTGTTAATGTAGAGTTACCAGACTGGGTCCCTGTAGTCTGTTGTGTTAATGGTCTGTTGTGTTAATGTAGAGTTACCAAACTGGGTCTCTGTAATCTGTTGTGTTAATGTAGAGTTACCAGACTGGGTCTCTGTAGTCTGTTGTGTTAATGTAGAGTTAACAGACTGGGTCCCTGTAGTCTGTTGTGTTAATGTAGAGTTACCAGACTGGGTCTCTGTAGTCTGTTGTGTTAATGTAGTTACCAGACTGGGTCCCTGTAGTCTGTTGTGTTAATGTAGTTACCAGACTGGGTCCCTGTAGTCTGTTGTGTTAATGTAGAGTTACCAGACTAGGTCTCTGTAGTCTGTTGTGTTAATGTAGTTACCAGACTGGGTCTCTGTAGTCTGTTGTGTTAATGTAGAGTTACCAGACTGGGTCTCTGTAGTCTGTTGTGTTAATGTAGTTACCAGATTGGGTCCCTGTAGTCTGTTGTGTTAATGTAGAGTTACCAGACTGGGTCCCTGTAGTCTGTTGTTTTAATGTAGAGTTACCAGACTGGGTCCCTGTAGTCTGTTGTGTTAATGTAGAGTTACCAGACTGGGTCCCTGTACTCTGTTGTGTTAATGTAGAGTTACCAGACTGGGTCTCTGTAGTCTGTTGTGTTAATGGTCTGTTGTGTTAATGGTCTGTTGTGTTTATGGTCTGTTGTGTTAATTGTCTGTTGTGTTAATGGTCTGTTGTGTTAATGGTCTGTTGTGTTAATGGTCTGTTGTGTTAATGGTCTGTTGTGTTAATGGTCTGTTGTGTTAATGTAGAGTTACCAGACTGGGTCTCTGTAGTCTGTTGTGTTAATGGTCTGTTGTGTTAATGTAGTTACCAGACTGGGTCACTGTAGACTGTTGTGTTAATGTAGAGTTACCAGACTGGGTCCCTGTAGTCTGTTGTGTTAATGTAGAGTTACCAGACTGGGTCCCTGTAGACTGTTGTGTTAATGTAGAGTTACCAGACTGGGTCCCTGTAGACTGTTGTGTTAATGGTCTGTTGTGTTAATGTAGAGTTACCAGACTGGGTCTCTGTAGTCTGTTGTGTTAATGGTCTGTTGTGTTAATGGTCTGTTGTGTTAATGTAGTTACCAGACTGGGTATGTGTAGTCTGTTGTGTTAATGTAGTTACCAGACTGGGTCCCTGTAGTCTGTTGTGTTAATGGTCTGTTGTGTTAATGTAGAGTTACCAGACTGGGTCCCTGTAGTCTGTTGTGTTAATGGTCTGTTGTGTTAATGTAGTTACCAGACTGGGTCCCTGTAGACTGTTGTGTTAATGTAGAGTTACCAGACTGGGTTCCTGTAGTCTGTTGTGTTAATGGTCTGTTGTGTTAATGTAGAGTTACCAGACTGGGTCCCTGTAGACTGTTGTGTTAATGTAGAGTTACCAGACTGGGTCCCTGTAGTCTGTTGTGTTAATGTAGTTACCAGACTGGGTCTCTGTAGTCTGTTGTGTTAATGTAGAGTTACCAGACTGGGTCTCTGTAGTCTGTTGTGTTAATGTAGTTACCAGATTGGGTCCCTGTAGTCTGTTGTGTTAATGTAGAGTTACCAGACTGGGTCCCTGTAGTCTGTTGTTTTAATGTAGAGTTACCAGACTGGGTCCCTGTAGTCTGTTGTGTTAATGTAGAGTTACCAGACTGGGTCCCTGTACTCTGTTGTGTTAATGTAGAGTTACCAGACTGGGTCTCTGTAGTCTGTTGTGTTAATGGTCTGTTGTGTTAATGGTCTGTTGTGTTTATGGTCTGTTGTGTTAATTGTCTGTTGTGTTAATGGTCTGTTGTGTTAATGGTCTGTTGTGTTAATGGTCTGTTGTGTTAATGGTCTGTTGTGTTAATGGTCTGTTGTGTTAATGTAGAGTTACCAGACTGGGTCTCTGTAGTCTGTTGTGTTAATGGTCTGTTGTGTTAATGTAGTTACCAGACTGGGTCACTGTAGACTGTTGTGTTAATGTAGAGTTACCAGACTGGGTCCCTGTAGTCTGTTGTGTTAATGTAGAGTTACCAGACTGGGTCCCTGTAGACTGTTGTGTTAATGTAGAGTTACCAGACTGGGTCCCTGTAGACTGTTGTGTTAATGGTCTGTTGTGTTAATGTAGAGTTACCAGACTGGGTCTCTGTAGTCTGTTGTGTTAATGGTCTGTTGTGTTAATGGTCTGTTGTGTTAATGTAGTTACCAGACTGGGTATGTGTAGTCTGTTGTGTTAATGTAGTTACCAGACTGGGTCCCTGTAGTCTGTTGTGTTAATGGTCTGTTGTGTTAATGTAGAGTTACCAGACTGGGTCCCTGTAGTCTGTTGTGTTAATGGTCTGTTGTGTTAATGTAGTTACCAGACTGGGTCCCTGTAGACTGTTGTGTTAATGTAGAGTTACCAGACTGGGTTCCTGTAGTCTGTTGTGTTAATGGTCTGTTGTGTTAATGTAGAGTTACCAGACTGGGTCCCTGTAGACTGTTGTGTTAATGTAGAGTTACCAGACTGGGTCCCTGTAGTCTGTTGTGTTAATGTAGTTACCAGACTGGGTCCCTGTAGTCTGTTGTGTTAATGTAGAGTTACCAGACTGGGTCCCTGTAGTCTGTTGTGTTAATGGTCTGTTGTGTTAATGTAGAGTTACCAGACTGGGTCTCTGTAATCTGTGGTGTTAATGTAGTTACCAGACTGGGTCTCTGTAGTCTGTTGTGTTAATGTAGAGTTACCAGACTGGGTCTCTGTAGTCTGTTGTGTTAATGTAGAGTTACCAGACTGGGTCCCTGTAGTCTGTTGTGTTAATGTAGAGTTACCAGACTGGGTCTCTGTAGTCTGTTGTGTTAATGTAGAGTTACCAGACTGGGTCCCTGTAGTCTGTTGTGTTAATGTAGAGTTACCAGACTGGGTCTCTGTAGTCTGTTGTGTTAATGTAGAGTTACCAGACTGGGTCCCTGTACTCTGTTGTGTTAATGTAGAGTTACCAGACTGGGTCTCTGTAGTCTGTTGTGTTAATGTAGAGTTACCAGACTGGGTCCCTGTACTCTGTTGTGTTAATGTAGAGTTACCAGACTGGGTCTCTGTAGTCTGTTGTGTTAATGGTCTGTTGTGTTAATGGTCTGTTGTGTTTATGGTCTGTTGTGTTAATTGTCTGTTGTGTTAATGGTCTGTTGTGTTAATGGTCTGTTGTGTTAATGGTCTGTTGTATTAATGGTCTGTTGTGTTAATGTAGAGTTACCAGACTGGGTCCCTGTAGTCTGTTGTGTTAATGTAGAGTTACCAGACTGGGTCTCTGTAGTCTGTTGTGTTAATGTAGAGTTACCAGACTGGGTCCCTGTAGTCTGTTGTGTTAATGTAGAGTTACCAGACTGGGTCCCTGTAGACTGTTGTGTTAATGGTCTGTTGTGTTAATGTAGAGTTACCAGACTGGGTCTCTGTAGTCTGTTGTGTTAATGGTCTGTTGTGTTAATGGTCTGTTGTGTTAATGTAGAGTTACCAGACTGGGTCTCTGTAGTCTGTTGTGTTAATGGTCTGTTGTGTTAATGGTCTGTTGTGTTAATGTAGTTACCAGACTGGGTATGTGTAGTCTGTTGTGTTAATGTAGTTACCAGACTGGGTCCCTGTAGTCTGTTGTGTTAATGGTCTGTTGTGTTAATGTAGAGTTACCAGACTGGGTCCCTGTAGACTGTTGTGTTAATGGTCTGTTGTGTTAATGTAGAGTTACCAGACTGGGTCTCTGTAGTCTGTTGTGTTAATGGTCTGTTGTGTTAATGGTCTGTTGTGTTAATGTAGAGTTACCAGACTGGGTCTCTGTAGTCTGTTGTGTTAATGGTCTGTTGTGTTAATGGTCTGTTGTGTTAATGTAGAGTTACCAGACTGGGTATGTGTAGTCTGTTGTGTTAATGTAGTTACCAGACTGGGTCCCTGTAGTCTGTTGTGTTAATGGTCTGTTGTGTTAATGTAGAGTTACCAGACTGGGTCCCTGTAGTCTGTTGTGTTAATGGTCTGTTGTGTTAATGTAGAGTTACCAGACTGGGTCCCTGTAGACTGTTGTGTTAATGTAGAGTTACCAGACTGGGTCCCTGTAGTCTGTTGTGTTAATGTAGAGTTACCAGACTGGGTCCCTGTAGTCTGTTGTGTTAATGTAGAGTTACCAGACTGGGTCCCTGTAGTCTGTTGTGTTAATGGTCTGTTGTGTTAATGTAGAGTTACCAGACTGGGTCCCTGTAGACTGTTGTGTTAATGTAGAGTTACCAGACTGGGTCCCTGTAGTCTTTTGTGTTAATGTAGAGTTACCAGAGTGGGTCCCTGTAGTCTGTTGTGTTAATGTAGAGTTACCAGACTGGGTCTCTGTAGACTGTTGTGTTAATGTAGAGTTACCAGACTGGGTCCCTGTAGTCTTTTGTGTTAATGTAGAGTTACCAGAGTGGGTCCCTGTAGTCTGTTGTGTTAATGTAGAGTTACCAGAGTGGGTCCCTGTAGTCTGTTGTGTTAATGTAGAGTTACCAGACTGGGTCTCTGTAGTCTGTTGTGTTAATGTAGAGTTACCAGACTGGGTCTCTGTAGTCTGTTGTGTTAATGGTCTGTTGTGTTAATGGTCTGTTGTGTTAATGTAGAGTTACCAGACTGGGTCCCTGTAGACTGTTGTGTTAATGTAGAGTTACCAGACTGGGTCCCTGTAGTCTTTTGTGTTAATGTAGAGTTACCAGAGTGGGTCCCTGTAGTCTGTTGTGTTAATGTAGAGTTACCAGAGTGGGTCCCTGTAGTCTGTTGTGTTAATGTAGAGTTACCAGACTGGGTCTCTGTAGTCTGTTGTGTTAATGTAGAGTTACCAGACTGGGTCCCTGTAGTCTGTTGTGTTAATGTAGAGTTACCAGACTGGGTCTCTGTAGTCTGTTGTGTTAATGTAGAGTTACCAGACTGGGTCCCTGTAGTCTGTTGTGTTAATGGTCTGTTGTGTTAATATAGAGTTACCAGACTGGGTCCCTGTAGTCTGTTGTGTTAATGTAAAGTTACTAGACTGGGTCCCTGTAGTCTGTTGTGTTAATGGTCTGTTGTGTTAATGTAGAGTTACCAGACTGGGTCTCTGTAGTCTGTTGTGTTAATGTAGAGTTACCAGACTGGGTCCCTGTAGTCTGTTGTGTTAATGTAGAGTTACCAGACTGGGTCTCTGTAGTCTGTTGTGTTAATGTAGAGTTACCAGACTGGGTCCCTGTAGACTGTTGTGTTAATGTAGAGTTACCAGACTGGGTCCCTGTAGTCTGTTGTGTTAATGGTCTGTTGTGTTAATGTAGAGTTACCAGACTGGGTCCCTGTAGTCTGTTGTGTTAATGTAGAGTTACCAGACTGGGTCTCTGTAGTCTGTTGTGTTAATGTAGAGTTACCAGACTGGGTCTCTGTAGTCTGTTGTGTTAATGGTCTGTTGTGTTAATGTAGAGTTACCAGACTGGGTCTCTGTAGTCTGTTGTGTTAATGTAGAGTTACCAGACTGGGTCCCTGTAGTCTGTTGTGTTAATGTAGAGTTACCAGACTGGGTCTCTGTAGTCTGTTGTGTTAATGTAGAGTTACCAGACTGGGTCCCTACTGTTCTGTTGTGTTAATGTAGAGTTACCAGACTGGGTCCCTGTAGACTGTTGTGTTAATGTAGAGTTACCAGACTGGGTCCCTACTGTTCTGTTGTGTTAATGTAGAGTTACCAGACTGGGTCTCTGTAGTCTGTTGTGTTAATGTAGAGTTACCAGACTGGGTCCCTGTACTCTGTTGTGTTAATGTAGAGTTACCAGACTGGGTCTCTGTAGTCTGTTGTGTTAATGTAGAGTTACCAGACTGGGTCCCTGTACTCTGTTGTGTTAATGTAGAGTTACCAGACTGGGTCTCTGTAGTCTGTTGTGTTAATGGTCTGTTGTGTTAATGGTCTGTTGTGTTTATGGTCTGTTGTGTTAATTGTCTGTTGTGTTAATGGTCTGTTGTGTTAATGGTCTGTTGTGTTAATGGTCTGTTGTATTAATGGTCTGTTGTGTTAATGTAGAGTTACCAGACTGGGTCCCTGTAGTCTGTTGTGTTAATGTAGAGTTACCAGACTGGGTCTCTGTAGTCTGTTGTGTTAATGTAGAGTTACCAGACTGGGTCCCTGTAGTCTGTTGTGTTAATGTAGAGTTACCAGACTGGGTCCCTGTAGACTGTTGTGTTAATGGTCTGTTGTGTTAATGTAGAGTTACCAGACTGGGTCTCTGTAGTCTGTTGTGTTAATGGTCTGTTGTGTTAATGGTCTGTTGTGTTAATGTAGAGTTACCAGACTGGGTCTCTGTAGTCTGTTGTGTTAATGGTCTGTTGTGTTAATGGTCTGTTGTGTTAATGTAGTTACCAGACTGGGTATGTGTAGTCTGTTGTGTTAATGTAGTTACCAGACTGGGTCCCTGTAGTCTGTTGTGTTAATGGTCTGTTGTGTTAATGTAGAGTTACCAGACTGGGTCCCTGTAGACTGTTGTGTTAATGGTCTGTTGTGTTAATGTAGAGTTACCAGACTGGGTCTCTGTAGTCTGTTGTGTTAATGGTCTGTTGTGTTAATGGTCTGTTGTGTTAATGTAGAGTTACCAGACTGGGTCTCTGTAGTCTGTTGTGTTAATGGTCTGTTGTGTTAATGGTCTGTTGTGTTAATGTAGAGTTACCAGACTGGGTATGTGTAGTCTGTTGTGTTAATGTAGTTACCAGACTGGGTCCCTGTAGTCTGTTGTGTTAATGGTCTGTTGTGTTAATGTAGAGTTACCAGACTGGGTCCCTGTAGTCTGTTGTGTTAATGGTCTGTTGTGTTAATGTAGAGTTACCAGACTGGGTCCCTGTAGACTGTTGTGTTAATGTAGAGTTACCAGACTGGGTCCCTGTAGTCTGTTGTGTTAATGTAGAGTTACCAGACTGGGTCCCTGTAGTCTGTTGTGTTAATGTAGAGTTACCAGACTGGGTCCCTGTAGTCTGTTGTGTTAATGGTCTGTTGTGTTAATGTAGAGTTACCAGACTGGGTCCCTGTAGACTGTTGTGTTAATGTAGAGTTACCAGACTGGGTCCCTGTAGTCTTTTGTGTTAATGTAGAGTTACCAGAGTGGGTCCCTGTAGTCTGTTGTGTTAATGTAGAGTTACCAGACTGGGTCTCTGTAGACTGTTGTGTTAATGTAGAGTTACCAGACTGGGTCCCTGTAGTCTTTTGTGTTAATGTAGAGTTACCAGAGTGGGTCCCTGTAGTCTGTTGTGTTAATGTAGAGTTACCAGAGTGGGTCCCTGTAGTCTGTTGTGTTAATGTAGAGTTACCAGACTGGGTCTCTGTAGTCTGTTGTGTTAATGTAGAGTTACCAGACTGGGTCTCTGTAGTCTGTTGTGTTAATGGTCTGTTGTGTTAATGGTCTGTTGTGTTAATGTAGAGTTACCAGACTGGGTCCCTGTAGACTGTTGTGTTAATGTAGAGTTACCAGACTGGGTCCCTGTAGTCTTTTGTGTTAATGTAGAGTTACCAGAGTGGGTCCCTGTAGTCTGTTGTGTTAATGTAGAGTTACCAGAGTGGGTCCCTGTAGTCTGTTGTGTTAATGTAGAGTTACCAGACTGGGTCTCTGTAGTCTGTTGTGTTAATGTAGAGTTACCAGACTGGGTCCCTGTAGTCTGTTGTGTTAATGTAGAGTTACCAGACTGGGTCTCTGTAGTCTGTTGTGTTAATGTAGAGTTACCAGACTGGGTCCCTGTAGTCTGTTGTGTTAATGGTCTGTTGTGTTAATATAGAGTTACCAGACTGGGTCCCTGTAGTCTGTTGTGTTAATGTAAAGTTACTAGACTGGGTCCCTGTAGTCTGTTGTGTTAATGGTCTGTTGTGTTAATGTAGAGTTACCAGACTGGGTCTCTGTAGTCTGTTGTGTTAATGTAGAGTTACCAGACTGGGTCCCTGTAGTCTGTTGTGTTAATGTAGAGTTACCAGACTGGGTCTCTGTAGTCTGTTGTGTTAATGTAGAGTTACCAGACTGGGTCCCTGTAGACTGTTGTGTTAATGTAGAGTTACCAGACTGGGTCCCTGTAGTCTGTTGTGTTAATGGTCTGTTGTGTTAATGTAGAGTTACCAGACTGGGTCCCTGTAGTCTGTTGTGTTAATGTAGAGTTACCAGACTGGGTCTCTGTAGTCTGTTGTGTTAATGTAGAGTTACCAGACTGGGTCTCTGTAGTCTGTTGTGTTAATGGTCTGTTGTGTTAATGTAGAGTTACCAGACTGGGTCTCTGTAGTCTGTTGTGTTAATGTAGAGTTACCAGACTGGGTCCCTGTAGTCTGTTGTGTTAATGTAGAGTTACCAGACTGGGTCTCTGTAGTCTGTTGTGTTAATGTAGAGTTACCAGACTGGGTCCCTACTGTTCTGTTGTGTTAATGTAGAGTTACCAGACTGGGTCCCTGTAGACTGTTGTGTTAATGTAGAGTTACCAGACTGGGTCCCTGTAGTCTGTTGTGTTAATGGTCTGTTGTGTTAATGTAGAGTTACCAGACTGGGTCCCTGTAGTCTGTTGTGTTAATGTAGAGTTACCAGACTGGGTCCCTGTAGTCTGTTGTGTTAATGTAGAGTTACCAGACTGGGTCCCTGTAGTCTGTTGTGTTAATGTAGAGTTACCAGACTGGGTCTCTGTAGTCTGTTGTGTTAATGTAGAGTTACCAGACTGGGTCCCTATAGTCTGTTGTGTTAATGGTCTGTTGTGTTAATGTAGTTACCAGACTGGGTCCCTGTAGTCTGTTGTGTTAATGGTCTGTTGTGTTAATGTAGAGTTACCAGACTGGGTCCCTGTAGTCTGTTGTGTTAATGTAGAGTTACCAGACTGGGTCCCTGTAGTCTGTTGTGTTAATGTAGAGTTACCAGACTGGGTCCCTGTAGTCTGTTGAGTTAATGTAGAGTTACCAGACTGGGTCCCTGTAGTCTGTTGTGTTAATGTAGAGTTACCAGACTGGGTCCCTGTAGTCTGTTGTGTTAATGTAGTTACCAGACTGGGTCTCTGTAGTCTGTTGTGTTAATGTAGAGTTACCAGACTGGGTCCCTGTAGTCTGTTGTGTTAATGTAGAGTTACCAGACTGGGTCTCTGTAGTCTGTTGTGTTAATGTAGAGTTACCAGACTGGGTCTCTGTAGTCTGTTGTGTTAATGGTCTGTTGTGTTAATGTAGAGTTACCAGACTGTGTCTCTGTAGTCTGTTGTGTTAATGTAGTTACCAGACTGGGTCCCTGTAGTCTGTTGTGTTAATGTAGAGTTACCAGACTGTGTCTCTGTAGTCTGTTGTGTTAATGTAGTTACCAGACTGGGTCCCTGTAGTCTGTTGTGTTAATGGTCTGTTGTGTTAATGTAGAGTTACCAGACTGGGTCCCTGTAGTCTGTTGTGTTAATGTAGAGTTACCAGACTGGGTCCCTGTAGTCTGTTGTGTTAATGTAGAGTTACCAGACTGGGTCTCTGTAGTCTGTTGTGTTAATGTAGAGTTACCAGACTGGGTCCCTGTAGTGTGTTGTGTTAATGGTCTGTTGTGTTAATGTAGAGTTACCAGACTGGGTCTCTGTAGTCTGTTGTGTTAATGTAGAGTTACCAGACTGGGTCTCTGTAGTCTGTTGTGTTAATGTAGTTACCAGACTGGGTCCCTGTAGTCTGTTGTGTTAATGTAGAGTTACCAGAATGGGTCCCTGTAGTCTGTTGTGTTAATGGTCTGTTGTGTTAATGTAGAGTTACCAGACTGGGTCCCTGTAGTCTGTTGTGTTAATGTAGAGTTACCAGACTGGGTCTCTGTAGTCTGTTGTGTTAATGTAGAGTTACCAGACTGGGTCCCTGTAGTCTGTTGTGTTAATGGTCTGTTGTGTTAATATAGAGTTACCAGACTGGGTCCCTGTAGTCTGTTGTGTTAATGTAAAGTTACCAGACTGGGTCCCTGTAGTCTGTTGTGTTAATGGTCTGTTGTGTTAATGTAGAGTTACCAGACTGGGTCTCTGTAGTCTGTTGTGTTAATGTAGAGTTACCAGACTGGGTCCCTGTAGTCTGTTGTGTTAATGTAGAGTTACCAGACTGGGTCTCTGTAGTCTGTTGTGTTAATGTAGAGTTACCAGACTGGGTCCCTGTAGACTGTTGTGTTAATGTAGAGTTACCAGACTGGGTCCCTGTAGTCTGTTGTGTTAATGGTCTGTTGTGTTAATGTAGAGTTACCAGACTGGGTCCCTGTAGTCTGTTGTGTTAATGTAGAGTTACCAGACTGGGTCTCTGTAGTCTGTTGTGTTAATGTAGAGTTACCAGACTGGGTCTCTGTAGTCTGTTGTGTTAATGGTCTGTTGTGTTAATGTAGAGTTACCAGACTGGGTCTCTGTAGTCTGTTGTGTTAATGTAGAGTTACCAGACTGGGTCCCTGTAGTCTGTTGTGTTAATGTAGAGTTACCAGACTGGGTCTCTGTAGTCTGTTGTGTTAATGTAGAGTTACCAGACTGGGTCCCTACTGTTCTGTTGTGTTAATGTAGAGTTACCAGACTGGGTCCCTGTAGACTGTTGTGTTAATGTAGAGTTACCAGACTGGGTCCCTGTAGTCTGTTGTGTTAATGGTCTGTTGTGTTAATGTAGAGTTACCAGACTGGGTCCCTGTAGTCTGTTGTGTTAATGTAGAGTTACCAGACTGGGTCCCTGTAGTCTGTTGTGTTAATGTAGAGTTACCAGACTGGGTCCCTGTAGTCTGTTGTGTTAATGTAGAGTTACCAGACTGGGTCTCTGTAGTCTGTTGTGTTAATGTAGAGTTACCAGACTGGGTCCCTATAGTCTGTTGTGTTAATGGTCTGTTGTGTTAATGTAGTTACCAGACTGGGTCCCTGTAGTCTGTTGTGTTAATGGTCTGTTGTGTTAATGTAGAGTTACCAGACTGGGTCCCTGTAGTCTGTTGTGTTAATGTAGAGTTACCAGACTGGGTCCCTGTAGTCTGTTGTGTTAATGTAGAGTTACCAGACTGGGTCCCTGTAGTCTGTTGTGTTAATGTAGTTACCAGACTGGGTCTCTGTAGTCTGTTGTGTTAATGTAGAGTTACCAGACTGGGTCCCTATAGTCTGTTGTGTTAATGGTCTGTTGTGTTAATGTAGTTACCAGACTGGGTCCCTGTAGTCTGTTGTGTTAATGGTCTGTTGTGTTAATGTAGAGTTACCAGACTGGGTCCCTGTAGTCTGTTGTGTTAATGTAGAGTTACCAGACTGGGTCCCTGTAGTCTGTTGTGTTAATGTAGAGTTACCAGACTGGGTCCCTGTAGTCTGTTGTGTTAATGTAGTTACCAGACTGGGTCTCTGTAGTCTGTTGTGTTAATGTAGAGTTACCAGACTGGGTCCCTGTAGTCTGTTGTGTTAATGTAGAGTTACCAGACTGGGTCCCTGTAGTCTGTTGTGTTAATGTAGTTACCAGACTGGGTCCCTGTAGTCTGTTGTGTTAATGTAGAGTTACCAGACTGTGTCTCTGTAGTCTGTTGTGTTAATGTAGTTACCAGACTGGGTCCCTGTAGTGTGTTGTGTTAATGGTCTGTTGTGTTAATGTAGAGTTACCAGACTGGGTCTCTGTAGTCTGTTGTGTTAATGTAGAGTTACCAGACTGGGTCTCTGTAGTCTGTTGTGTTAATGTAGTTACCAGACTGGGTCCCTGTAGTCTGTTGTGTTAATGTAGAGTTACCAGAATGGGTCCCTGTAGTCTGTTGTGTTAATGGTCTGTTGTGTTAATGTAGAGTTACCAGACTGGGTCCCTGTAGTCTGTTGTGTTAATGTAGAGTTACCAGACTGGGTCTCTGTAGTCTGTTGTGTTAATGTAGAGTTACCAGACTGGGTCTCTGTAGTCTGTTGTGTTAATGTAGAGTTACCAGACTGGGTCCCTGTAGTCTGTTGTGTTAATGTAGAGTTACCAGACTGGGTCTCTGTAGTCTGTTGTGTTAATGTAGAGTTACCAGACTGGGTCTCTGTAGTCTGCTGTGTTAATGTAGAGTTTCCAGACTGGGTCCCTGTAGTCTGTTGTGTTAATGTAGAGTTACCAGACTGGGTCCCTGTAGTCTGTTGTGTTAATGTAGAGTTACCAGACTGGGTCTCTGTAGTCTGTTGTGTTAATGTAGAGTTACCAGACTGGGTCCCTACTGTTCTGTTGTGTTAATGTAGAGTTACCAGACTGGGTCCCTGTAGTCTGTTGTGTTAATGTAGAGTTACCAGACTGGGTCCCTGTAGTCTGTTGTGTTAATGGTCTGTTGTGTTAATGTAGAGTTACCAGACTGGGTCCCTGTAGTCTGTTGTGTTAATGTAGAGTTACCAGACTGGGTCTCTGTAGTCTGTTGTGTTAATGTAGAGTTACCAGACTGGGTCTCTGTAGTCTGTTGTGTTAATGTAGAGTTACCAGACTGGGTCCCTGTAGTCTGTTGTGTTAATGTAGAGTTACCAGACTGGGTCCCTGTAGTCTGTTGTGTTAATGTAGAGTTACCAGACTGGGTCCCTGTAGTCTGTTGTGTTAATGGTCTGTTGTGTTAATGTAGAGTTACCAGACTGGGTCTCTGTAGTCTGTTGTGTTAATGTAGAGTTACCAGACTGGGTCCCTGTAGTCTGTTGTGTTAATGTAGTTACCAGACTGGGTCCCTGTATTCTGTTCATATCTACTACTGTACCTACTCTGGTGTCTATTAGAAAGACATATTTGCGTCCCAAATGGGACCCTATACCCCATATAGTGGACGACTTTTGTACCGAGCTCTATAAAAGTAGTGCACTTTGTAGTGAATATTGTGTAATATAACTTTTTGACAGTATGAATCATAAAGATCTCTGATAAATAACAGAGAGACAGAGACAGAGAAGGAGAGAGAGAGAGAGAGAGAGAGAGAGAGACAGAGACAGAGACAGAGAGAGAGAGAGAGAGAGAGAGCGAGAGGGAGAGACAGAGAAGGGGAGAGAGAGAGAGAGAGAGAGAGACAGAGACAGACAGAGAGAGAGACAGAGACAGAGAAGGAGAGAGAGAGAGAAGCTCGCATCCGCTACAAGACCATGGTGCTTGCCTACGGAGCTGTGAGGGGAACGGCACCGCAGTACCTCCAGGCTCTGATCAGGCCCTACACCCAAGCAAGGGCACTGCGTTCATCCACCTCTGGCCTGCTCGCCTCCCTACCATTGAGGAAGTACAGTTCCCGCTCAGCCCAGTCAAAACTGTTCGCTGCTCTGGCCCCCCAATGGTGGAACAAACTCCCTCACGACGCCAGGACAGCGGAGTCAATCACCACCTTCCGAGACACCTGAAACCCCACCTCTTCAAGGAATACCTAGGATAGGATAAGTAATCCTTCTCACCCCCCCCCCCTTAATGATTTAGATGCACTATTGTAAAGTGGCTGTTCCACTGGATGTCAGAAGGTGAATTCACCAATTTGTAAGTCGCTCTGGATAAGAGCGTCTGCTAAATGACTTAAATGTAATGTAAATGTAAGAGAGAGAGAGAGACAGAGACAGAGACAGAGAGAGAGAGAGAGCGAGAGGGAGAGACAGAGAAGGGGAGAGAGAGAGAGAGAGACAGAGACAGACAGAGAGAGAGACAGAGACAGAGAGAGACAGAGACAGAGAGAGAGACAGAGACAGAGAGAGAGACAGAGAGAGAGACAGACAGACAGAGAGAGAGACAGAGAGAGAGACAGACAGAGAGAGAGACAGAGACAGAGAGAGAGACAGAGAGAGAGACAGACAGAGAGAGAGACAGAGACAGAGAGACAGAGACAGAGACAGAGACAGAGAGATAGAGACAGAGACAGAGACAGAGACAGAGAGAGGTTAACTGCTCAGTCTTGTGTCTTGCAGCAGTCCTGGTGTCAGAACCCAGTTGGTCCTACATTTACTTTGGTTTCCCTCCTGGGTTTTACAGTTTGCACTCCGTACTGCAGTAATTTAAGAGTTTATTTGACAAAAAAAGCTACACTACCAATCAACAGTTTTAGAACACCTACTCATTCAAGGGTTTTTTCTTCATTTTATGCTATTTTCTACATGGTTGAATAATAGTGAAGACATCAAAACTATGAAATAACACAAATGGAATAATGTTTTAACGCATCATAATATAGTTTATATTTGAGATTCTTCAAATAGCCACCCTTTGCCTTGATGACTGCTTTGCACACTCCTGGTATTCTCTCAACCAGCTTCATGAGGTAGTCACCTCTCCTGTAACTGTTCTGTAATACACAGACCACAAGGAGCAGTAATACACAGGACCACAAGGAGCAGTAATACACAGACCACAAGGAGCAGTGATACACAGACCACAAGGAGCAGTAATACACAGACCACAAGGAACTACAATACACAGGACCACAAGGAGCAGTAATACACAGACCACAAGGAGCTGTAATACACAGACCACAAGGAGCTGTAATACACAGACCACAAGGAGCTGTAATACACAGACCACAAGGAGCTGTAATACACAGACCACAAGGAGCTGTAATACACAGGACCACAAGGAGCAGTGATACACAGGACCACAAGGAGCAGTAATACACAGACCACAAGGAGCAGTAATACACAGACCACAAGGAGCAGTAATACACAGACCACAAGGAGCAGTAATACACAGACCACAAGGAGCAGTAATACACAGGACCACAAGGAGCTGTAATACACAGGACCACAAGGAGCTGTAATACACAGGACCACAAGGAGCTGTAATACACAGACCACAAGGAGCTGTAATACACAGACCACAAGGAGCTGTAATACACAGACCACAAGGAGCAGTATTACACAGACCACAAGGAGCAGTAATACACAGACCACAAGGAGCTGTAATACACAGACCACAAGGAGCAGTAATACACAGGACCACAAGGAGCAGTAATACACAGACCATAAGGAGCTGTAATACACAGACCACAAGGAGCAGTAATACACAGGACCACAAGGAGCAGTAAAACACAGGACCACAAGGAGCTGTAATACACAGACCACAAGGAGCTGTAATACACAGACCACAAGGAGCAGTAATACACAGGACCACAAGGAGCTGTAATACACAGACCACAAGGAGCTGTAATACACAGACCACAAGGAGCAGTAATACACAGGACCACAAGGAGCAGTAATACACAGACCACAAGGAGCTGTAATACACAGGACCATAAGGAGCAGTAATACACAGGACCACAAGGAGCTGTAATACACAGACCACAAGGAGCAGTAATACACAGACCACAAGGAGCTGTAATACACAGACCACAAGGAGCTGTAATACACAGACCACAAGGAGCAGTAATACACAGACCTCAAGGAGCAGTAATACACAGACCACAAGGAGCAGTAATACACAGACCACAAGGAGCAGTAATACACAGGACCACAAGGAGCAGCAATACACAGACCACAAGGAGCTGTAATACACAGACCACAAGGAGCAGTAATACACAGACCACAAGGAGCTGTAATACACAGACCACAAGGAGCAGTAATACACACACCACAAGGAGCAGTAATACACAGACCACAAGGAGCAGTAATACACAGACCACAAGGAGCAGTAATACACACACCACAAGGAGCAGTAATACACAGGACCACAAGGAGCAGTAATACACAGACCACAAGGAGCAGTAATACACAGACCACAAGGAGCAGTAATACACAGACCACAAGGAGCAGTAATACACAGACCACAAGGAGCAGTAATACACAGGACCACAAGGAGCTGTAATACACAGACCACAAGGAGCAGTAATACACAGGACCACAAGGAGCAGTAATACACAGACCACAAGGAGCAGTAATACACAGACCACAAGGAGCAGTAATACACAGACCACAAGGAGCTGTAATACACAGACCACAAGGAGCAGTAATACACAGACCACAAGGAGCAGTAATACACAGACCACAAGGAGCAGTAATACACAGACCACAAGGAGCAGTAATACACAGGACCACAAGGAGCAGTAATACACAGGACCACAAGGAGCAGTAATACACAGACCACAAGGAGCAGTAATACACAGACCACAAGGAGCAGTAATACACAGACCACAAGGAGCTGTAATACACAGACCACAAGGAGCTGTAATACACAGGACCACAAGGAGCAGTAATACACAGACCACAAGGAGCAGTAATACACAGACCACAAGGAGCAGTAATACACAGACCACAAGGAGCAGTAATACACAGACCACAAGGAGCAGTAATACACAGGACCACAAGGAGCTGTAATACACAGGACCACAAGGAGCAGTAATACACAGACCACAAGGAGCTGTAATACACAGACCACAAGGAGCTGTAATACACAGACCACAAGGAGCAGTAATACACAGACCACAAGGAGCAGTAATACACAGGACCACAAGGAGCTGTAATACACAGGACCACAAGGAGCAGTAATACACAGACCACAAGGAGCTGTAATACACAGACCACAAGGAGCAGTAATACACAGGACCACAAGGACCTTTTATTTTATTTGACCTTTATTTAAACCAGGTAGGGAAGTTGAGAACAAGTTCTCATTTACAACTGCGACCTGGCCAAGATAAAGCAAAGCAGTTCGACACATACAACGACACAGAGTTACACATGGAGTAAAACAAACATACAGTCAATAATACAGTATAAACAAGTCTACATACGATGTGAACACCTGACCTATCTCCCTCCTGTGACTGAACAGAGACCACGTGGGGTTCTGCTAAGAATATATTTTTTAATGATTTTATTATTTCAAACAATCCATCCATTTTGAGTGGTATGTGTTATGCTAATAAGGAGCTAAGAAAACGTCTATTCGAGTCCAGGTTATTACTTCTCCAGATTACTTTTAATCAGGCTCCAACAAAAGACTGACTACAGACCCGGACTTGTTAGGGATTGGTGGCTCATTGGATTTCCATCCAGTTCTGAGCCTTTTATCTCTGGCTGCGTAGCAAGTCTGGCTTAGAGCTGTCTGGGTGTGGGCTGGAGGCGTCGGAGTGGAGAGGGAGCAGGCTGGAGAGGGGATGGAGGGTGTAGGGCTGCAGGCTGTGTGTGTGGGGGGGGCTTTAGAAGGCTGGGCTGGAGGGGGGGAGGGCGGGGGCTGGAAGGAAAATGTTGGCTGGGATAGGATGCAGGCAGGGAGAGGGGTGCGGGTTGGAGGAGGACTGGAGTTGGTACGGGCTGAGAGTGTGGGCTGGTGTCTGGGAGAGAGTGTGTAGAGCGAGACAGGCTAAAGGGGGGCTGGATGGAGGGTGTAGGGTGTGTGGAAGATGGAGGGGGAAGGATGGAGGGTGTAGGCTGTGTGGAGGATGGAGGGGGCTGGATGGAGGGGTCAGGCTGTGTGGAGGACGGAGGGGGGCTGGGTGGAGGGGTCAGGCTGTGTGGAGGACGGAGGGGGGCTGGGTGGAGGGGTCAGGTTGTGTGGAGGGTTGAGGGGTCTGGATGGAAGGTGTAGACTGTGTGGAGGAATGAGGGGGGCTGGGTGGAGGGGTCAGGCTGTGTGGAGGTTTTAGGGGGCTGGATGGAGGGGTCAGGTTGTGTGGAGGATTGAGGGGCTGGATGGAGGGGTCAGGTTGTGTGGAGGATTGAGGGGCTGGATGGAAGGTGTAGGGTGTGTGTTGTCCTGTGTGGAGGAGACAGCAGACAGCAAATAACAGACAACAGACAACAGACTGTAGACAGCAGACAGCAAATAACAGACAACAGACAACAGACTGTAGACAGCAGACAGCAAATAACAGACAACAGACAACAGACTGTAGACAGCAGACAGCAAATAACAGACAACAGACAACAGACAACAGACAGCATACAGCAAATAACAGACAACAGACAGCAGACAGCAGACAACAGACAACAGACAGCATACAGCAAATAACAGACAACAGACAGCAGACAACAGACAGCAGACAGCAGACAGCATACAGCAGACAGCAGACAACAGACAACAGACAGCAGACAGCAGACAACAGACAACAGACAGCATACAGCAAATAACAGACAACAGACAGCAGACAACAGACAGCAGACAGCAGACAACAGACAGCAGACAGCATACAGCAAATAACAGACAACAGACAGCAGACAACAGACAGCAGACAGCAGACAGCAGACAACAGACAACAGACAGCAGACAACAGACAACAGACAGCAGACAGCAGACAGCAGACAACAGACAACAGACAACAGACAGCAGACAACAGACAACAGACAACAGACCGCAGACAGCAGACAACAGACAACAGACCGCAGACAGCAGACAACAGACAACAGACAACAGACAACAGACAGCAGACAACAGACAGCAGACAACAGACAGCAGACAGCAGACAGCAGACAACAGACAACAGACAGCAGACAACAGACAGCAGACAGCAGACAACAGACAGCAGACAACAGACAACAGACAGCAGACAACAGACAGCAGACAACAGACAACAGACAACAGACAACAGACAACAGACAACAGAGAGCAGAAAGCATACAGCAAATGACAGACAACAGACAACAGACAACAGGCAACAGACAACAGGCAACAGACAGCAGACAGCAGACAGCAGACAACAGACAGCAGACAACAGACAACAGACAACAGACAGCAGACAACAGAGAGCAGACAACAGAGAGCAGAAAGCATACAGCAAATGACAGACAACAGACAACAGACAACAGACAACAGACAGCAGACAGCAGACAGCAGACAACAGACAACAGACAACAGACAACAGACAACAGACAACAGACAGCAGACAGCAGACAGCAGACAGCAGACAACAGACAACAGACAACAGACAGCAGACAACAGACAACAGACAACAGACAACAGACAGCAGACAACAGACAGCAGACAGCAGACAACAGACAACAGACAGCAGACAGCAGACAACAGACAACAGACAACAGACAACAGACAGCAGACAACAGACAGCAGACAGCAGACAACAGACAACAGACAACAGACAACAGACAACAGACAACAGAGAGCAGAAAGCATACAGCAAATGACAGACAACAGACAACAGACAACAGACAACAGACAGCAGACAGCAGACAGCAGACAACAGACAGCAGACAACAGACAGCAGACAACAGACAACAGACAACAGACAACAGACGACAAACGACAGACAACAGACAACAAACGACAGACATCAGACAACACCCAAAAGCTCAGGAAAAATACAGATGTAGGATCTTAATTTGAGCCTGTCTGCTACAGCAGGAAAATAATCCTTCAGCAAAAGGAAATGTGAATTAATATTTGGATTATAATTAATGGACACTTTTTGTAGGAGATTGCTTTCTCCTCTCTTATCCCTCTGTTAAAACATTATTATTCAACAACAACGAGAATGGAGAGAGAGAGAGAGAGAGAGACAGCTGAAAGAAAGAAAACGCCCCAACCTGCCTTTAACCTCAATACAACACATTTGAAATTCAAATGATCAATTTCAGATTTGACTGTCTGGCAAGCCTGCGATCTCAATGTGAAAGCTAGCACTCAGTCAGTCAGTCACTTTCATTACAAATTCACTTTGAAGTGAGAAGGATCGCCTTTGTGTTTCAGAGCTCCTCAAGAGGCAGGCAGTCAGGTAGTCAGGTAGTCAGACAGACAGACAGACAGACAGACAGACAGACAGACAGACAGACAGACAGACAGACAGACAGACAGAACAGGCAGACAGACAGACAGACAGACAGACAGACAGACAGACAGACAGACAGACAGACAGACAGACAGAACAGGCAGGCAGGTAAACAGACAGTCAGTCATGTACCACCCCAGTACCCAGCTCTTTCAACAGACAGGCAGGCAGGTAGTCAGACAGACAGACAGACAGACAGACAGACAGACAGACAGACAGACAGACAGACAGACCAGGTAAACAGACAGTCAGTCATGTACCACCCCAGTACCCAGCTCTTTCAACAGACAGACAGGCAAGCACCACCCAAACCCCACCTCACCTCCGCCCTCTCCAGCCCACTTGGCAGCCGGCTCGCTCCCTCTCCTCCAGATGGAGACCACCGTTGCCTTTCTGCTCTCTATAAAAGCAGGACAATTACCGCGCAGGTGTTCATTTGATTCAAAGAGACCTGGCGTGGCTAGAATAGAAAAGCCTGTGATGTTTGTGCCTCGTCTAATGCTACGGTGTGATATTTGAACATTTTACGTTGCATTACACTGTAAAGTGAGTGAGCGAGACGGCATATAATTGCAACGTCTTGTAATACAACAGTCATTCACAGAAGAAGGAAAGGAGGGTAACTGTCTCTATGGTAACTGGGTTACGTTCATCCCTGACCTATACTTATCCCGCTCCTGATGTAAGAGAGGTGGAAAAGAGAGGGAACATTTTGAAGAGCACACTGCCATTCACTCTCCCAGCGAACACAGAAGAGAAAGCCGACACAAGCTCTAATTATTTTGGATTTTTGGATTTTATTTGAAAGAAACTAGACCATAAAGCTTTACTAGACAAGCCTGCATGACATCTGCCACAAATGACAACATTTCTATATGGCCCTTTTTCTATTCAAAATGGAGAATAAAACAAAATAAAGATGTAGTCTAGGTTTGTTGTCGTTGCTGTTTCCAACCGTCTGTTCCTCCCTTTGAATAAACTGCATGGACCAACAGGGTATTGTAGTTGTAGTGCAGATAGAGCCTTGAATGACGTGACATTAACCAAGTGTTCATTCTCTTAAGCTTTATCTACCTATTCAGCGGAGAGAAGACCAATAACTAACAGGCAGGAAGACTGTAGTCAGGTAGCGACATTACATTCCCCCAGGCTGGTGGTATACTGTAGTCGGGTAGCGACATTACATTCCCCCAGGCTGGTTGTATACTGTAGTCAGGTAGTGGCATTACATTCCCCCAGGCTGGTTGTATACTGTAGTCAGGTAGTGACATTACATTCCCCCAGGCTGGTTGTATACTGTAGTCGGGTAGCGACATTACATTCCCCCAGGCTGGTTGTATACTGTAGTCAGGTAGTGGCATTACATTCCCCCAGGCTGGTTGTATACTGTAGTCAGGTAGTGACATTACATTCCCCCAGGCTGGTTGTATACTGTAGTCAGGTAGTGGCATTACATTCCCCCAGGCTGGTTGTATACTGTAGTCAGGTAGTGACATTACATTCCCCCAGGCTGGTTGTATATTGTAGTCAGGTAGTGGCATTACATTCCCCCAGGCTGGTTGTATACTGTAGTCGGGTAGCGACATTTCATTCCCCCAGGCTGGTTGTATACTGTAGTCAGGGAGCGACATTACATTCCCCCAGGCTGGTTGTATACTGTAGTCGGGTAGCGACATTTCATTCCCCCAGGCTGGTTGTATACTGTAGTCAGGTAGTGGCATTACATTCCCCCAGGCTGGTTGTATACTGTAGTCGGGTAGCGACATTTCATTCCCCCAGGCTGGTTGTATACTGTAGTCAGGTAGTGGCATTACATTCCCCCAGGCTGGTTGTATATTGTAGTCAGGTAGTGACATTACATTCCCCCAGGCTGATTGTATATTGTAGTCAGGTAGTGACATTACATTCCCCCAGGCTGGTTGTATACTGTAGTCAGGTAGCGACATTACATTCCCCCAGGCTGGTTGTATACTGTAGTCAGGTAGTGACATTACATTCCCCCAGGCTGGTTGTATACTGTAGTCAGGTAGCGACATTACATTCCCCCAGGCTGGTTGTATACTGTAGTCATATAGTGACATTACATTCCCCCAGGCTGGTGGTATACTGTAGTCAGGTAGTGACATTACATTCCCCCAGGCTGGTTGTATACTGTAGTCAGGTAGTGACATTACATTCCCCCAGGCTGGTTGTATACTGTAGTCAGGTAGTGACATTACATTCCCCCAGGCTGGTTGTATACTGTAGTCAGGTAGTGACATTACATTCCCCCAGGCTGGAAGACTGTAGTCATATAGTGACATTACATTCCCCCAGGCTGGTTGTAGACTGTAGTCAGGTAGCGACATTACATTCCCCCAGGCTGGAAGACTGTAGTCATATAGTGACATTACATTCCCCCAGGCTGGTGGTATACTGTAGTCAGGTAGCGACATTACATTCCCCCAGGCTGGAAGACTGTAGTCATATAGTGACATTACATTCCCCCAGGCTGGTGGTATACTGTAGTCAGGTAGTGACATTACATTCCCCCAGGCTGATTGTATAATGTAGTCAGGTAGCGACATTACATTCCCCCAGGCTGGTTGTATACTGTAGTCAGGTAGTGACATTACATTCCCCAGGCTGGTTGTATACTGTAGTCAGGTAGTGACATTACATTCCCCCAGGCTGGAAGACTGTAGTCAGGTAGCGACATTACATTCCCCCAGGCTGGTGGTATACTGTAGTCAGGTAGTGACATTACATTCCCCCAGGCTGGTTGTATACTGTAGTCGGGTAGCGACATTACATTCCCCCAGGCTGGTGGTATACTGTAGTCAGGTAGTGACATTACATTCCCCCAGGCTGGTTGTATACTGTAGTCAGGTAGTGACATTACATTCCCCCAAGCTGGTTGTATACTGTAGTCAGGTAGTGACATTACATTCCCCCAGGCTGGTTGTATACTGTAGTCAGGTAGTGACATTACATTCCCCCAGGCTGGTTGTATACTGTAGTCAGGTAGCGACATTACATTCCCCCAGGCTGGTTGTAGACTGTAGACAGGTAGTGACATTACATTCCCCCAGGCTGGAAGACTGTAGTCAGGTAGTGACATTACATTCCCCCAGGCTGGTTGTATAATGTAGTCAGGTAGTGACATTTCATTCCCCCAGGCTGGTTGTATACTGTAGTCAGGTAGTGACATTACATTCCCCCAGGCTGGTGGTATACTGTAGTCAGGTAGTGACATTACATTCCCCCAGGCTGGTTGTATACTGTAGTCAGGTAGTGACATTTCATTCCCCCAGGCTGGTTGTAAACTGTAGTCAGGTAGTGACATTACATTCCCCCAGGCTGGTTGTAGACTGTAGTCAGGTAGTGACATTACATTCCCCCAGGCTGGTTGTATACTGTAGTCAGGTAGTGACATTACATTCCCCCAGGCTGGTGGTATACTGTAGTCGGGTAGCGACATTACATTCCCCAAGGCTGATTGTAGACTGTAGTCAGGTAGTGGCATTACATTCCCCCAGGCTGGTTGTAGACTGTAGTCAGGTAGTGACATTACATTCCCCCAGGCTGGTGGTATACTGTAGTCAGGTAGCGACATTACATTCCCCCAGGCTGGTTGTATACTGTAGTCAGGTAGTGACATTACATTCCCCCAGGCTGGAAGACTGTAGTCAGGTAGCGACATTACATTCCCCCAGGCTGGTTGTATACTGTAGTCAGGTAGTGACATTACATTCCCCCAGGCTGGAAGACTGTAGTCAGGTAGCGACATTACATTCCCCCAGGCTGGTTGTATACTGTAGTCAGGTAGTGACACTACATTCCCCCAGGCTGGTTGTATACTGTAGTCAGGTAGTGGCATTACATTCCCCCAGGCTGGTTGTATATTGTAGTAAGTGTACTGTACTGTGTTAGAATACTTGGTACATGTTAGACATGACTGTACTGTGTTAGAATACTTGGTACATGTTAGAAATGACTGTCCTGTGTAAGAGGCCCTTTTGAACAGCTGCCTACTGCCCATTCAGCTCTGTTCTGTTCATAAGCTCCAGTGTAGGAAACCAGAGCTGGCTCGACATGTGCTCCAGTTCACTCATCATTCATTCTCTGTCTAACACTGCCCCCAGTGGCCAGTCTGAAAATAGCATAGTGTGTTTTGTAGCCTGGGCGGCTGCAGCATCTGCGTAGGTTAGGGTGAGAGCTGTCGGGGCTAATCCAGCAGTCCAGACGCAGACAGAGGCAGGATACATGTAAATGTAAAGTGGAGCCCTATTACATTTACATTTAAGTCATTTAGCAGACGCTCTTATCCAGAGCGACTTACAAATTGGTGAATTCACCTTCTGACATCCAGTGGAACAGCCACTTTACAATAGTGCACTATGTAAAGTGGAGCCCTATTATAGTGTACTATGTAAAGTGGAACCCTATTATAGTGCACTATGTAAAGTGGAACCCTATTATAGTGCACTATGTAAAGTGGAACCCTATTATAGTGCACTATGTAAAGTGGAACCCTATTATAGTGTACTATGTAAAGTGGAGCCCTATTATAGTGTACTATGTAAAGTGGAACCCTATTATAGTGCACTATGTAAAGTGGAGCCCTATTATAGTGTACTATGTAAAGTGGAGCCCTATTATAGTGTACTATGTAAAGTGGAGCCCTATTATAGTGCACTATGTAAAGTGGAACCCTATTATAGTGCACTATGTAAAGTGGAACCCTATTATAGTGCACTATGTAAAGTGGAACCCTATTATAGTGCACTTTGTAAAGTGGAGCCCTATTATAGTGTACTATGTAAAGTGGAGCCCTATTATAGTGCACTATGTAAAGTGGAGCCCTATTATAGTGCACTATGTAAAGTGGAGCCCTATTATAGTGCACTATGTAAAGTGGAACCCTATTATAGTGCACTATGTAAAGTGGAGCCCTATTATAGTGCACTATGTAAAGTGGAGCCCTATTATAGTGCACTATGTAAAGTGGAACCCTATCATAGTGTACTATGTAAAGTGGAGCCCTATTATAGTGTACTATGTAAAGTGGAGCCCTATTATAGTGCACTATGTAAAGTGGAGCCCTATTATAATGCACTATGTAAAGTGGAGCCCTATTATAGTGCATTATATAAAGTGGAGCCCTATTATAGTGCACGATGTAAAGTAGAGCCCTATTATAGTGCACTATGTAAAGTGGAACCCTATTATAGTGTACTATGTAAAGTGGAGCCCTATTATAGTGTACTATGTAAAGTGGAACCCTATTATAGTGCACTATGTAAAGTGGAGCCCTATTATAGTGTACTATGTAAAGTGGAGCCCTATTATAGTGTACTATGTAAAGTGGAGCCCTATTATAGTGCACTATGTAAAGTGGAACCCTATTATAGTGCACTATGTAAAGTGGAACCCTATTATAGTGCACTATGTAAAGTGGAACCCTATTATAGTGCACTTTGTAAAGTGGAGCCCTATTATAGTGTACTATGTAAAGTGGAGCCCTATTATAGTGCACTATGTAAAGTGGAGCCCTATTATAGTGCACTATGTAAAGTGGAGCCCTATTATAGTGCACTATGTAAAGTGGAACCCTATTATAGTGCACTATGTAAAGTGGAGCCCTATTATAGTGCACTATGTAAAGTGGAGCCCTATTATAGTGCACTATGTAAAGTGGAACCCTATCATAGTGTACTATGTAAAGTGGAGCCCTATTATAGTGTACTATGTAAAGTGGAGCCCTATTATAGTGCACTATGTAAAGTGGAGCCCTATTATAATGCACTATGTAAAGTGGAGCCCTATTATAGTGCATTATATAAAGTGGAGCCCTATTATAGTGCACTATGTAAAGTAGAGCTCTATTATAGTGCACTATGTAAAGTGGAGCCGTATTATAGTGCACTATGTAAAGTGGAGCCCTATTATAGTGCACTATGTAAAGTGGAACCCTATCATAGTGTACTATGTAAAGTGGAGCCCTATTATAGTGTACTATGTAAAGTGGAGCCCTATTATAGTGCACTATGTAAAGTGGAGCCCTATTATAGTGCATTATATAAAGTGGAGCCCTATTATAGTGTACTATGTAAAGTGGAGCCCTATTATAGTGCACTATGTAAAGTGGAGCCGTATTATAGTGCACTATGTAAAGTGGAGCCCTATTATAGTGCATTATGTAAAGTGGAGCCCTATTATAGTGCACTACGTAAAGTGGAGCCCTGTTATAGTGCACTATGTAAAGTGGAGCCCTATTATAGTGCACTATGTAAAGTGGAGCCGTATTATAGTGCACTATGTAAAGTGGAGCCCTATTATAGTGCATTATATAAAGTGGAGCCCTATTATAGTGCACTACGTAAAGTGGAGCCCTGTTATAGTGCACTATGTAAAGTGGAGCCCTATTATAGTGTACTATGTAAAGTGGAGCCCTATTATAGTGCACTATGTAAAGTGGAGCCCTATTATAGTGCACTATGTAAAGTGGAGCCCTATTATAGTGCACTATGTAAAGTGGAGCCATATTATAGTGCACCATGTAAAGTGGAACCCTATCATAGTGCACCATGTAAAGTGGAGCCCTATTATAGTGTACTATGTAAAGTGGAGCCCTATTATAGTGTACTATGTAAAGGGGAGCCATTTAGGCTTAAGAATCACTGGCTCCCGCGAACAGTCATTACTACCCTCAGTTATAGAAGGTCTGCCTGAAAACGGTCAATAATACCCTCAGTTATAGAAGGTCTGCCTGAAAACTGTCATTAATACCCTCAGTTATAGAAGGTCTGCTAGAAAACTGTCATTACTACCCTCAGTTATAGAAGGTCTGCTAGAAAACTGTCATTACTACACTCAGCTATAGAAGGTCTGCTAGAAAACTGTCATTAATACCCTCAGTTATAGAAGGTCTGCTAGAAAACTGCCATTAATACCCTCAGTTAAACAAGGTCTGCTTGAAAACTGTCATTAATACCCTCAGTTATAGAAGGTCTGCTAGAAAACTGTCATTACTACCCTCAGTTATAGAAGGTCTGCTAGAAAACTGTCATTACTACCCTCAGTTATAGAAGGTCTGCTAGAAAACTGCCATTAATACCCTCAGTTATAGAAGGTCTGCTAGAAAACTGTCATTAATACCCTCAGTTATAGAAGGTCTGCTAGAAAACTGTCATTACTACCCTCAGTTATAGAAGGTCTGCTAGAAAACTGCCATTAATTCCGCTTAGTTATAGAAGGTCTGCCTGAAAACTGTCATTAATACCCTCAGTTATAGAAGGTCTGCTAGAAAACTGTCATTACTACCCTCAGTTATAGAAGGTCTGCCTGAAAACTGTCATTACTACCCTCAGTTATAGAAGGTCTGCTAGAAAACTGTCATTACTACCCTCAGTTATAGAAGGTCTGCTAGAAAACTGCCATTAATACCATCAGTTAAACAAGGTCTGCTAGAAAACTGTCATTAATACCCTCGGTTATAGAAGGTCTGCTAGAAAACTGTCATTAATACCCTCAGTTATAGAAGGTCTGCTAGAAAACTGTCATTACTACCTTCAGTTATAGAAGGTCTGCCTGAAAACTGTCATTAATACCCTCAGTTATAGAAGGTCTGCTAGAAAACTGTCATTACTACCCTCAATTATAGAAGGTCTGCTAGAAAACTGCCATTACTACCCTCAGTTATAGAAGGTCTGCTAGAAAACTGTCATTAATACCCTCAGTTATAGAAGGTCTGCTAGAAAACTGTTGTTACTACCCTCAGTTATAGAAGGTCTGCTAGAAAACTGTCATTACTACCCTCAGTTATAGAAGGTCTGCCTGAAAACTGCCATTACTACCCTCAGTTATAGAAGATCTGCTAGAAAACTGTCATTACTACCCTCAGTTATAGAAGGTCTGCCTGAAAACTGTCATTAATACCCTCAGTTATAGAAGGTCTGCTAGAAAACTGTCATTACTACCCTCAGTTATAGAAGGTCTGCTAGAAAACTGACATTAATACCCTCAGTTATAGAAGGTCTGCCTGAAAACTGTCATTACTACCCTCAGTTATAGAAGGTCTGCTAGAAAACTGTCATTACTACCCTCAGTTATAGAAGGTCTGCTAGAAAACTGTCATTAATACCCTCAGTTATAGAAGGTCTGCCTGAAAACGGTCATTAATACCCTCAGTTATAGAAGGTCTGCTAGAAAACTGTCATTAATTCCCCTTAGTTATAGAAGGTCTGCTAGAAAACTGTCATTAATACCCTCTGTTATAGAAGGTCTGCTAGAAAACTGTCATTACTACCCTCAGTTATAGAAGGTCTGCTAGAAAACTGTCATTACTACCCTCAGTTATAGAAGGTCTGCTAGAAAACTGTCATTAATACCCTCAGGTATAGAAGGTCTGCTAGAAAACTGTCATTACTACCCTCAGTTATAGAAGGTCTGGTAGAAAACTGTCATTACTACCCTCAGTTATAGAAGGTCTGCTAGAAAACTGTCGTTACTACCCTCAGTTATAGAAGGTCTGCTAGAAAACTGTCGTTACTACCCTCAGTTATAGAAGGTCTGCTAGAAAACTGTCATTACTACCCTCAGTTATAGAAGGTCTGCTAGAAAACTGTCATTACTACCCTCAGTTATAGAAGGTCTGCTAGCTAAAAACTGTCATTACTACCCTCAGTTATAGAAGGTCTGCTAGAAAACTGTCATTACTACCCTCAGTTATAGAAGGTCTGCTAGAAAACTGTCATTACTACCCTCAGTTATAGAAGGTCTGCTAGAAAACTGTCATTACTACCCTCAGTTATAGAAGGTCTGCTAGAAAACTGTCATTACTACCCTCAGTTATAGAAGGTCTGCTAGAAAACTGTCATTACTACCCTCAGTTATAGAAGGTCTGCTAGAAAACTGTCATTACTACCCTCAGTTATAGAAGGTCTGCTAGAAAACTGTCATTACTACCCTCAGTTATAGAAGGTCTGCTAGAAAACTGTCATTACTACCCTCAGTTATAGAAGGTCTGCTAGAAAACTGTCATTACTACCCTCAGTTATAGAAGGTCTGCTAGAAAACTGTCATTAATACCCTCAGGTATAGAAGGTCTGCTAGAAAACTGTCATTACTACCCTCAGTTATAGAAGGTCTGGTAGAAAACTGTCATTACTACCCTCAGTTTAGGTCCCTCAGTTATAGAAGGTCTGCTAGAAAACTGTCATTACTACCCTCAGTTATAGAAGGTCTGCTAGAAAACTGTCATTACTACCCTCAGTTATAGAAGGTCTGCTAGAAAACTGTCATTACTACCCTCAGTTATAGAAGGTCTGCTAGAAAACTGTCATTACTACCCTCAGTTATAGAAGGTCTGCTAGAAAACTGTCATTACTACCCTCAGTTATAGAAGGTCTGCTAGAAAACTGTCATTACTACCCTCGGTTATAGAAGGTCTGCCTGAAAACTGTCATTACTACCCTCAGTTATAGAAGGTCTGCTAGAAAACTGTCATTACTACCCTCAGTTATAGAAGGTCTGCTAGAAAACTGTCATTACTACCCTCAGTTATAGAAGGTCTGCTAGAAAACTGTCATTAATACCCTCAGTTATAGAAGGTATGCTAGAAAACTGCCATTACTACCCTCAGTTATAGAAGGTCTGCTAGAAAACTGTCATTAATACCCTCAGTTATAGAAGGTATGCTAGAAAACTGCCATTACTACCCTCAGTTATAGAAGGTCTGCTAGAAAACTGTCATTAATACCCTCAGTTATAGAAGGTCTGCTAGAAAACTGTCATTAATACCCTCAGTTATAGAAGGTCTGCTAGAAAACTGTCATTAATACCCTCAGTTATAGAAGGTATGCTAGAAAACTGCCATTACTACCCTCAGTTATAGAAGGTCTGCTAGAAAACTGTCATTAATACCCTCAGTTATAGAAGGTATGCTAGAAAACTGTCATTACTACCCTCAGTTATAGAAGGTCTGCTAGAAAACTGTCATTACTACACTCAGTTATAGAAGGTATGCTAGAAAACTGTCATTACTACCCTCAGTTATAGAAGGTCTGCTAGAAAACTGTCATTACTACACTCAGTTATAGAAGGTATGCTAGAAAACTGTCATTACTACCCTCAGTTATAGAAGGTCTGCTAGATCTGTAAGCAGTTGGAACAAACTGTAAAAAGCGTCCTGTACTTTTCAAGAGTGAACAATGTGTGTGTGTGTGTGTGTGTGTGTGTGTGTGTGTGTGTGTGTGTGTGTGTGTGTGTGTGTGTGTGTGTGTGTGTGTGTGTGTGTGTGTGTGTGTGTGTGTGGCCGAATGTGAATATTCACATCCATTTCATTTGGTATTTAATTTGCCTCCTTTTCTGTTGTTAACTAGCTCCCCAGTAACTAACACAGGCCCAAGGCCCTAACCTAACAAACGCTCAGCTTTCAAAATAGCTTCCTGGATTCCTTGATGCAAAATATTTGAGCAATAACCATCTGTGTTAATTCAATTAACCTAATAAATATAAATGACGAAGCTAATTAGGAAGCTCGTTCCAATCACATGTTCATTATTGTCCTTTAGTTTAAATCAAATCAAATCAAATCAAACTTTATTCGTCACATGAGCCGAATACAACAAGTGTGAACTTTACCGTGAAATCCCGAATACAACAATTGTGGACTTTACCGTGAAATGCTGAATACAACAAGTGTAGACTTTACCGTTAAATGACGAATACAACAAGTGTGAACTTTACTGTGAAATACTGAATACAACAAGTGTGGACTTTACCGTGAAATGCCGAATACAACAAGTGTGGACTTTACCGTGAAATGCAGAATACAACAAGTGTAGACCTTACCGTGAAATGCTGAATACAACAAGTGTAGACTTTACCGTGAAATGACGAATACAACAAGTGTGGACTTTACCGTGAAATGACGAATACAACAACTGTTGACTTTACTGTGAAATGCTTTACTGACAAACCGTTAACCAACAGTGCAGTTCAAGAAGAAAATGTTTACCAAGTAGAATAAAATAAAGAAATAATAAGAAAAAGTAAAACAATAAGAAAAACAATAATGAGGCTATATACAGGGGGCACCGGTACCGAGTCAGTGTTGGGGGTATATACAGGGGGCACCGGTACCGAGTCAGTGTGGGGGGGTATATGCAGGGGCACCGGTACCGAGTCAGTGTTGGGGGTATATACAGGGGGCACCGGTACCGAGTCAGTGTGGGGGGTATATACAGGGGGCACCGGTACCGAGTCAGTGTGGGGGGGTATATACAGGGGCACCGGTACCGAGTCAGTGTGGGGGGTATATACAGGGGCACCGGTACCGAGTCAGTGTGGGGGGGTATATACAGGGGGCACCGGTACCGAGTCAGTGTGGGGGGGTATATACAGGGGGCACCGGTACCTAGTCAGTGTGGGGGGGTATATACAGGGGCACCAGTACCGAGTCAGTGTGGGGGGGTATATGCAGGGGGCACCGGTACCGAGTCAGTGTGGGGGGGTATATACAGGGGGCACCGGTACCGAGTCAGTGTGGGGGGTATATACAGCGGGCACCGGTACCGAGTCAGTGTGGGGGGTATATACAGGGGGCACCGGTCCGAGTCAGTGTGGGGGGGTATATACAGGGGGTACCGGTACCGAGTCAGTGTGGGGGGGTATATACAGGGGGCACCGGTACCGAGTCAGTGTGGGGGGGTATATACAGGGGGCACCGGTCCGAGTCAGTGTGGGGGGGTATATACAGGGGGTACCGGTACCGAGTCAGTGTGGGGGGGTATATACAGGGGGCACCGGTACCGAGTCAGTGTGGGGGGGTATATACATAGGGGTACCGGTACAGAGTCAATGTGGAGGTTATATACAGGGGGCACCAGCACCGAGTCAGTGTGGAGGCTATATACAGGGGGTACCGGTACAGAGTCAATGTGGAGGTTATATACAGGGGGTACCGGTACCGAGTCAGTGTGGAGTCTATATACAGGGGGTGCCAGTACCGAGTCAGTGTGGGGGTATATACAGGGGGCATCGGTACCGAGTCAGTGTGGGGGGGAATATACAGGGGACACCAGTACCGAGTCAGTGTGTGGGGGAATATACAGGGGACACCAGTACCGAGTCAGTGTTTGGGGGTACATACAGGGGGCACTGGTACCGAGTCAGTGTGGAGGCTATATACAGGGGGTACCAGTACCGAGTCAGTGTGGGGGCTATATACAGGGGGCACCGGTACCGAGTCAGTGTTGGGGCTATATACAGGGGGCACCAGTACCGAGTCAGGGTGGGGGCTATATACAGGGGGCACCAGTACCGAGTCAGTGTGGGGGGGTACAGGCTAGTTGAGGTAATCTATACATGTAGGTGGGGGCGAAGTGACTATGCAACCCTCTCTATGTAACCCTCACTATATAACCCTCTCTATGTAACCCTCACTATATAACCCTCTCTACATAACCCTCACTATGTAACCCTCACTATATAACCCTCACTATATAACCCTCAAAATATAACCCTCACTATATAACCCTCAAAATATAACCCTCACTATGGAACCCTCACTATATAACCCTCTCTATGTAACCCTCACTATTTAACCCTCTCTATGTAACCCTCACTATATAACCCTCTCTATGTAACCCTCACTATATAACCCTCTCTATATAACCCTCTCTATGTAACCCTCACTATATAACCCTCTCTACATAACCCTCACTATGTAACCCTCACTATATAACCCTCTCTATATAACCCTCACTATGTAACCCTCTCTATATAACCCTCACTATGTAACCCTCACTATATAACCCTCTCTATTTAACCCTTACTATATAACCCTCACTATGTACCCCTCACTATTTAACCTTCACAATATATAATCCTCACTATATAACCCTCACTATGTAACCCTCACTATATAACCCTCTCTATATAACCCTCACTATGTAACCCTCACTATATAACCCTCTCTATATAACCCTCACTATGTAACCCTCTCTATATAACCCTCACTATGTAACCCTCACTATATAACCCTCTCTATTTAACCCTCACTATATAACCCTCTCTATATAACCCTCACTAATCAACCCTCTCTATATAACCCTCACTATATAACCCTCTCTATATAACCCTCTCTATTTAACCCTCTCTATTTAACCTTCTCTATATAACCCTCTCTATATAACCCTCACTACGTATCCCTCTCTATATAACCCTCTCTATATAACCCTCACTATGTATGCCTCTCTATATAAGCCTCACTACGTATCCCTCTCTATATAACCCTGTCAATGTGATCCTCACTGTGTAACCCTCTCATGTTGACTCAGTCAGGAAAGGGGCTGGGGCACAGGGAGTTGCAAGGATAAGTAGCCATGCATTATAATCACACAGAGAGAGTGGAAGAAGGCAAACATTATCCTCACATTATACTCAAACAGAGAGAGTTGAAGAAGTCAGACATCCTCACACAGAGAGAGAGTGGAAGAAGGCAGACATTATCCTCACACAGAGAGAGTGGAAGAAGGCAGACATTATCTTCACACAGATATAGTGGAAGAAGGCAGACATTATCCTCACACAGAGAGAGTGGAAGAAGGCAGACATTATCCTCACACAGATATAGTGGAAGAAGGCAGACATTATCCTCACACAGAGAGAGTGGAAGAAGGCAGACATTATCCTCACACAGATATAGTGGAAGAAGGCAGACATTATCCTCACACAGATATAGTGGAAGAAGGCAGACATTATCCTCACACAGATATAGTGGAAGAAGGCAGACATTATCCTCAAACATAGTGGAAGAAGGCAGACATTATCCTCACACAGAGAGAGTGGAAGAAGGCAGACATTATCCTCACACAGATATAGTGGAAGAAGGCAGACATTATCCTCACACAGATATAGTGGAAGAAGGCAGACATTATCCTCACACAGAGAGAGTGGAAGAAGGCAGACATTATCCTCACACAGATATAGTGGAAGAAGGCAGACATTATCCTCAAACATAATGGAAGAAGGCAGACATTATCCTCACACAGAGAGAGTGGAGAAGGCAGACATTATCCTCACACAGAGAGAGAGTGGAAGAAGGGAGACATTATCCTCACACAGATAGTGGCAGAAGGCTGACATTATCCTCACACAGAGAGAGTGAGAGAAGACAGTAGGTGCAGGTCGGGATGAAATCTTACCATTGTGAAGGCAGTATAAGAGGTCAACGTGTGGTTTACAACAGCAAGGTAGAGTTCAGTACCTGGTCTCTGCCTCATCAGAACTAAATACACAACATTAACTGTTGAGTCTGTTACTGTCCCTTCTCCCCCAACCTCCTGATCCTCTGTAAGGCTTTCAAACTCTCTCTCTCTCTCTCTCTCTCTGTCTCTCTCTCTCTCTCTCTCTCTCTACCTCTCTCTGTCTCTCTCTGTCTCTCTCTCTCTCTCTCTCTGTCTCTCTCTCTCTCTCTCTCTCTGTCTCTCTCTCTCTCTCTCTCTCTCTCTCTCTCTCTCTCTCTCTCTCTCTCTCTCTCTCTGTCTCTCTCTCTCTCTCTCTCTCTCTCTCTCTCTCTCTCTGTCTCTGTCTCTCTCTCTCTCTCTCTCTCTCTCTGTCTCTCTCTCTCAATTCAATTCAATTCAATTCAAGGGCTTTATTGGCATGGGAAACATGTGTTAACATTGCCAAAGCAAGTGAGGTAGATAATATAAAAAGTGAATATATAGAGTGAAATAAACAATAAAAATTAAAAGTAAACATTACACATACAGAAGTTTCAAAACAATAAAGACATTACAAGGAATCAAGATAAAATAAATAAGCATAAATATGGGTTGCATTTGCAATGGTGTGTGTTCTTCACTGGTTGCAATTTTCTCGTGGCAACAGGTCACAAATCTTGCTGCTGTAATGGCACACTGTGGAATTTCACCCAGTAGATATGGGAGTTTTTCAAAATTGGATTTGTTTTCAAATTCTTTCTGGATCTGTGTAATCTGAGGGAAATATATCTCTCTAATATGGCCTTACATTGGGCAGGAGGTTAATTTCCACCTCATTTTGTGGGCAGTGAGCACATAGCCTGTCTTCTCTTGAGAGCCATGTCTGCCTACGGCGGCATTTCTCAATAGCAAGGCTATGCTCACTGAGTCTGTACATAGTCAAAGCTTTCCTTAATTTTGGGTCAGTCACAGTGGTCAGGTATTCTGCCGCTGTGTACTCTCTGTGTAGGGCCAAATAGCATTCTAGTTTGCTCTGTTTTTTTGTTAATTCTTTCCAATGTGTCAAGTAATTATCTTTTTGTTTTCTCATGATTTGGTTGGGTCTAATTGTGCTGCTGTCCTGGGGCTCTGTAGGGTGTGTTTGTGTTTGTGAACAGAGCCCCAGGACCAGCTTGCTTAGGGGACTCTTCTCCAGGTTCATCTCTCTGTAGGTGATGGCTTTGTTAAGGAAGGTTGGGGAATCGCTTCCTTTTAGGTGGTTATAGAATTTAACGGCTCTTTTCTGGATTTTGATAATTGGTGGGTATCGGCCTAATTCTGCTCTGCATGCATTATTTGGTGTTCTACGTTGTACACAGAGGATTTGTTTGCAGAATTATGCATGTCGCAATTTGGTGTTTGTCCCATTTTGTGAAGTCTTGGTTGGTGAGCGGACCCCAGACCTCACAACCCTAAAGGGCAATGGGCTATATGACTGATTCAAGTATTTATAGGTAAATCCTAATTGGTATGTTGAAATTTATGTTCCTTTTGATGGCATAGAATGCCCTTCTTGCCTTGTCTCTCAGATCGTTCACAGCTTTGTGGAAGTTACCTGTGGCGCTGATGTTTAGGCCAAGGTATGTATAGTTTTTTGTGTGCTCTAGGGCAACAGTGTCTAGATGGAATTTGTATTTGTGGTCCTGGTGACTGGACCTTTTTTGGAACACCATTATTTTGGTCTTACTGAGATTTACTGTCAGGGCCCAGGTCTGACAGAATCTGTGCATAAGATCTAGGTGCTGCTGTAGGCCCTCCTTGGTTGGTGACAGAAGTACCAGATCATCAGCAAACAGCAGACATTTGACTTCGGATTCTAGCAGGGGGAGGCCGGGTGCTGCAGACTTTTCTAGTGCCCGCGCCAATTCGTTGATATATATGTTGAAGAGGGTGGGGCTTAAGCTGCATCCCTGTCTCACCCCACGACCCTGTGTGAAGAAATGTGTGTGTTTTTTGCCAATTTTAACCGCACACTTGTTGTTTGTGAACATGGATTTTATAATGCCGTATGTTTTACCCCCAACACCACTTTCCATCAGTTTGTATAGCAGACCCTCATGCCAAATTGAGTCAAAGGCTTTTTTGAAATCAACAAAGCATGAGAAGACTTTGCCTTTGTTTTGGTTTGTTTGGTTGTCAATTAGGGTGTGCAGGGTGAATACATGGTCTGTTGTACGGTAATTTGGTAAAAAGCCAATTTGACATTTGCTCAGTACATTGTTTTCATTGAGGAAATGTACGAGTCTGCTGTTAATGATAATGCAGAGGATTTTCCCAAGGTTACTGTTCACGCATATTCCACGGTAGTTATTGGGGTCAAATTTGTCTCCACTTTTGTGGATTGGGGTGATCTGTCCTTGGTTCCAAATATTGGGGAAGACGCCAGAGCTAAGGATGATGTTAAAGAGTTTTAGTATAGCCAATTGGAATTTGTTGTCTGTATATTTGATCATTTCATTGAGGATACCATCAACACCACAGGCCTTTTTGGGTTGGAGGATTTTTATTTTGTCCTGTAACTCATTCAATGTAATTGGAAAATCCAGTCTGGTAGTCTTCAATAGTTGATTCTAACATCTGTATTTGATCATGTATATATTTTTGCTCTTTATTCTTTGTTATAGAGCCAAAAAGATTGGAGAAGTGGTTTACCCATACATCTCCATTTTGGATAGATAATTCTTCGTGTTGTTGTTTGTTTAGTGTTTTCCAATTTTCACAGAAGTGGTTAGATTCTGTGGATTCTTCAATTACATTGAGCTGATTTCTGACATGCTGTTCCTTCTTTTTCCGTAGTGTATTTCTGTATTGTTTTAGTGATTCACCATGGTGAAGGCGTAGACTCAGGTTTTCCGGGTCTCTATGTTTTTGGTTGGACAGGTTTCTCAATTACTTTCTTAGATTTTTGCATTCTTCATCAAACCATTTGTCATTGTTGTTAATTTTCTTCGGTTTTCTATTTGAGATTTTTAGATTTGATAGGGAAGCTGAGAGGTCAAATATACTGTTGAGATTTTCTACTGCCAAGTTTACACCTTCACCATTACAGTGGAACATTTTACCCAGGAAATTGTCTCTCTCTCTCTCTCTCTCTCTCTCTCTCTCTCTCTCTCTCTCTCTCTCTGTCTCTCTCTCTCTCTGTCTCTCTCTCTCTGTCTCTCTCTCTCTCTGTCTCTCTCTCTCTCTCTCTCCGATGTGTTAAAGACCACCCACTGAGACAGCTTCTGACAGCTCCTCACAGGTAACCTTTCCTCCAGCTAGTGATGGCAGAGAAGTCGAAGAGTTGTGTAACTGGGACAATGAAAGTTAGATGAAAATGTTCTTGTTGAAAGTCCTCTGAAGACAAGGGTAGAGCGATATATCACTTATGTAAAGATCTAACAGCTGACATGTCTAGGTTAAAACATTTTCTTATAATAATATAATATAATCATATATAATATCATATAAAATATAAAATATTCTTATCCTCAGCACTTTACTGTTAAGATTGTTTTTGTATTGAGACATGAAACCACGTAATGAAACAAATATACATTTATCTACATATTATGCCAGTCAGAATTGGTTATACTGCCCAAAAGTACAAGTATTTGTGTGTTTATTAAGAATCATAAATGCTGTCATTGTTCATGTCTATTCTTCCATTCATTATTTGACAACATGATATGACACATATTCACTATAAATACAGTGGAAGTGATCAGTCACACTTAAATAACAGTATCAGCTGCCAAAGAGCTCCTTATAATGAGAAGCTAACTATTGGAAGCTTGTGTGTCTCCTTATTGAAATAAAGACACATCTCAGCTTTGCTCTGGAGACTGATTTTAAATGGCTAATGCATAATTGTGTACAGTGGGGGCTTTTGAATTTCCTTCACGTTACTGGATTCTTACCTGAGCTCGATGGAGCATGAACAAACAGGTACCAGGCTACAACCATTCTTACCTGAGCTCTGTGGAGCATGAACAAACAGGTACCAGGCTACAACCATTCTTACCTGAGCTCGATGGAGCATGAACAAACAGGTACCAGGCTACAACCATTCTTACCTGAGCTCGATGGAGCATGAACAAACAGGTACCAGGCTACAACCATTCTTACCTGAGCTCTATGGAGCATGAACAAACAGGTACCAGGCTACAACCATTCTTACCTGAGCTCGATGGAGCATGAACAAACAGGTACCAGGCTACAACCATTCTTACCTGAGCTCGATGGAGCATGAACAAACAGGTACCAGGCTACAACCATTTCCTTACCTGAGCTCGATGGAGCATGAACAAACAGGTACCAGGCTACAACCAGTCTTACCTGAGCTCGATGGAGCATGAACAAACAGGTACCAGGCTACAACCATTCTTACCTGAGCTCGATGGAGCATGAACAAACAGGTACCAGGCTACAACCATTCTTACCTGAGCTCGATGGAGCATGAACAAACAGGTACCAGGCTACAACCATTCTTACCTGAGCTCGATGGAGCATGAACAAACAGGTACCAGGCTACAACCATTTCCATCACGTTACTGGATTCTTACCTGAGCTCGATGGAGCATGAACAAACAGGTACCAGGCTACAACCATTCTTACCTGAGCTCTATGGAGCATGAACAAACAGGTACCAGGCTACAACCATTCTTACCTGAGCTCGATGGAGCATGAACAAACAGGTACCAGGCTACAACCATTCTTACCTGAGCTCAATGGAGCATGAACAAACAGGTACCAGGCTACAACCATTCTTACCTGAGCTCAATGGAGCATGAACAAACAGGTACCAGGCTACAACCATTCTTACCTGAGCTCAATGGAGCATGAACAAACAGGTACCAGGCTACAACCATTCTTACCTGAGCTCAATGGAGCATGAACAAACAGGTACCAGGCTACAACCATTCTTACCTGAGCTCGATGGAGCATGAACAAACAGGTACCAGGCTACAACCATTCTTACCTGAGCTCGATGGAGCATGAACAAACAGGCACCAGGCTACAACCATTCTTACCTGAGCTCGATGGAGCATGAACAAACAGGTACCAGGCTACAACCATTCTTACCTGAGCTCGATGGAGCATGAACAAACACGCACCAGGCTACAACCATTCTTACCTGAGCTCGATGGAGCATGAACAAACAGGTACCAGGCAACAACCATTCTTACCTGAGCTCGATGGAGCATGAACAAACAGGTACCAGGCTACAACCATTTCCATCGATGGAGCATGAACAAACTGGATTCTTACAACCATTCTGGATTACCTGAGCTCGATGGAGCATGAACAAACAGGTACCAGGCTACAACCATTCTTACCTGAGCTCTATGGAGCATGAACAAACAGGTACCAGGCTACAACCATTTCCATTACGTTACTGGATTCTTACCTGAGCTCAATGGAGCATGAACAAACAGGTACCAGGCTACAACCATTCTTACCTGAGCTCAATGGAGCATGAACAAACAGGTACCAGGCTACAACCATTCTTACCTGAGCTCAATGGAGCATGAACAAACAGGTACCAGGCTACAACCATTCTTACCTGAGCTCGATGGAGCATGAACAAACAGGCACCAGGCTACAACCATTCTTACCTGAGCTCGATGGAGCATGAACAAACAGGTACCAGGCTACAACCATTCTTACCTGAGCTCGATGGAGCATGAACATGGAGCATGAACAAACACGCACCAGGCTACAACCATTCTTACCTGAGCTCGATGGAGCATGAACAAACAGGTACCAGGCTACAACCATTCTTACCTGAGCTCGATGGAGCATGAACAAACAGGTACCAGGCTACAACCATTCTTACCTGATCTCGATGGAGCATGAACAAACAGGTACCAGGCTACAACCATTCTTACCTGAGCTCGATGGAGCATGAACAAACAGGTACCAGGCTACAACCATTTCCTTACCTGAGCTCGATGGAGCATGAACAAACAGGTACCAGGCTACAACCAGTCTTACCTGAGCTCGATGGAGCATGAACAAACAGGTACCAGGCTACAACCATTCTTACCTGAGCTCGATGGAGCATGAACAAACAGGTACCAGGCTACAACCATTTCCATTACGTTACTGGATTCTTACCTGAGCTCGATGGAGCATGAACAAACAGGTACCAGGCTACAAACAGCTCGATGGAGCATGAACAAACAGGTACCAGGCTACAACCATTCTTACCTGAGCTCGATGGAGCATGAACAAACAGGTACCAGGCTACAACCATTCTTACCTGAGCTCGATGGAGCATGAACAAACAGGTACCAGGCTACAACCATTCTTACCTGACCTCGATGGAGCATGAACAAACAGGTACCAGGCTACAACCATTACAGTTCCTTCATCACGTTCCTCATTCTTACCTGAGCTCGATGGAGCATGAACAAACAGGTACCAGGCTACAGCCATTCTTACCTGAGCTCAATGGAGCATGAACAAACAGGTACCAGGCTACAACCATTCTTACCTGAGCTCGATGGAGCATGAACAAACAGGTACCAGGCTACAACCATTTCCATCACGTTCCTGGATTCTTACCTGAGCTCGATGGAGCATGAACAAACAAGTACCAGGCTTACAACCATTCTTACCTGAGCTCAATGGAGCATGAACAAACAGGTACCAGGCTACAGCCATTCTTACCTGAGCTCGATGGAGCATGAACAAACAGGTACCAGGCTACAACCATTTCCATCACGTTCCTGGATCCATGAACAAACAGGTACCAGGCTTAAATGTGGATGATTTCCAGCTCTATCACTGCTACCTTACAGTCTACCTGAGCTCGATGGAGCATGAACAAACAGGTACCAGGCTACAAGCATTTCCTTCAAGTTCCTCCGTCTTTTGCCCTTGTACTGTTTCACTGTTAAAGTGGAATTGTGATCAAAGAGCTTTTGCCAGGCGATGTATTGCGTGTCCTGACGTTAGTCACGCATCACTGACACCCTCTGGCTTAGAAACACTAGAAAGGAATCGGGCGGAGCGAGGGATAAGACAAAGGAAGAAAGGAGAGGGAAGAGAGAGAAAGAGAAGGAAGTCAATATATTCCAGGATCATATTTTATTGTGTATCACAGGCTTCTCTCTTGAAGCATTTCACTTTGAGCGTCAGCACAGGCCACCAGGGGAATGTTACTACAGAGAACCATGTGGAGGGAGGAGGAGGAGGGGGAGAGGGAGGGGACACAGGGACCATGGGATGGACTACAGAGAACCATGGGAGGGGGGGGGGAGGGAGAGGGAGGGGAGAGGGAGGGGGGGGGAAATGGGGAGGGGGGGGAGGGGGGGGAGGGGGAGGGGGGGGGGGGAGGGAGGGGGAGGGGGGGGGGGAGGTGGGGGGGGGAGGAGGGAGGGGGAGGGGGGGGGGAGGGGGAGGTGGGGAGGGGGAGGAGGAGGGAGAGGGAGGGGAGGGGGGGGGGGGAGGGGGGGGGGAGGGGGGGGGGGAGGGAGGGGAGGGGAGGGGGGGAGGGGGGAGGGGGAGGGAGGGGGGGGGAGCCGAGAAGGAGGGGGGGGGGGTGGAGAGGAAGAGCCGCGAAGGAGGAGGGGGTTGGAGAGGAAGAGCCGAGAAGGAGGGTGATGGGGGCGGCGAGGTAGAGCCGAGATGGAGGAGGGGTGGGGGGGTGGAGAGCAAGAGGAAACAGAATAATGTCTGTCTGTTACCTTTTGACACTAATAAATTACAAACACAATACATCTCATAATGTTTCATTGTTCCAAAACACAAGACGTGCCAAAAGTCGCTGCTACCTTACAGTCTCAGTCCTGCTACCTTACAGTCTCAGTCCTGCTACCTTACAGTCTCAGTCCTGCTACCTTACTCTCTCAGTCCTGCTACCTTACAGTCTCAGTCCTGACTTAAATGTGGATGATTTCAGCTCTATCGCTGCTACCTTACAGTCTCAGTCCTGCTACCTTACAGTCTCAGTCCTGACTTAAATGTGGATGATTTCAGCTATATCACTGCTACCTTAAAGTCTCAGTCCTGACTTAAACGTGGATGATTTCAGCTATATCACTGCTACCTTACAGTCTCAGTCCTGACTTAAATGTGGATGATTTCAGCTATATCACTGCTACCTTACAGTCTCAGTCCTGACTTAAATGTGGATGATTTCAGCTATATCACTGCTACCTTACAGTCTCAGTCCTGACTTAAATGTGGATGATTTCAGCTCTATCACTGCTACCTTACAGTCTCAGTCCTGACTTAAATGTGAATGATTTCAGCTATATCACTGCTACCTTACAGTCTCAGTCCTGACTTAAATGTGGATGATTTCAGCTATATCACTGCTACCTTACAGTCTCAGTCCTGACTTAAATGTGGATGATTTCAGCTCTATCACTGCTACCTTACAGTCTCAGTCCTGCTACCTTACAGTCTCAGTCCTGACTTAAATGTGAATGATTTCAGCTATATCACTGCTACCTTACAGTCTCAGTCCTGACTTAAATGTGGATGATTTCAGCTATATCACTGCTACCTTACAGTCTCAGTCCTGACTTAAATGTGGATGATTTCAGCTCTATCACTGCTACCTTACAGTCTCAGTCCTGCTACCTTACAGTCTCAGTCCTGACTTAAATGTGGATGATTTCAGCTCTATCACTGCTACCTTACAGTCTCAGTCCTGACTTAAATGTGGATGATTTCAGCTATATCACTGCTACCTTACAGTCTCAGTCCTGCTACCTTACAGTCTCAGTCCTGACTTAAATGGGGATGATTTCAGCTATATCACTGCTACCTCACCGTCTCAGTCCTGATTTACTGTACTAGTCATACGTTTCTTTAGGCCCTTGTATAGTATTGCTACATGGTGGGTGTGTGGGTTTTACAGTGGTGGTAAATATCTGATGTTCCCATGTACAGAGCATTCGGAAAGTATTCAGACCCCTTGACTTTTTCCGAATGTTGTTACATTACAGCCTTATTCTAAAATGGATTAAACAGTTCCCCCCCCCCCCTTATAAATCTACACACAATACCCCATAATGACATCACATTACCTCATAATGACATCACAATACCTCATCATGACATCACATTACCTCATAATGACATCACAATACCTCATAATGACAAAAAAGCAAAAATTGTTTTTTAGAATAAAACGTTGTTATTATTTTTTTTTAATCACAAATAAAAACCAGAAATATCCCATTTACATATGTATTCAGACCCTTTACACAGGACTTTGTTGAAGCACCTTTGGCAGTGATTTCAGCATTGAGTCCTCTTGGGTATGACGCTACAAGCTTGGCACACCTGTATTTGGGGAGTTTCTCCCATTCTTCTCTGCAGATCCTCTCAAGCTCTGTCAGGTTGAGTGGGGAGCGTCACAGCACAGCTATTTTCAGGTCTCTCCAGAGATGTTCGATTGGGTTCAAGTCCGGGCTCTGGCTGGGCCACTCAAAGACATTCAGAGACTTGTCCCGAAACCACTACTGCATTGTCTTGGCTGTGTGATTAGGGTCGTTGTCCTGTTGGAAGGTGAACCTACGCCCCAGTCTGAGGTCCTGAGTGCTCTGGAGCAGGTTTTTCATCAAGGTTCTCTCTGTACTTTGCTCCGTTCATCTTTCCCTCGATCCTGACTAGTCTCCCAGTCCCTGCAGCTGAAAAACATCCCCACAGCATGATGCTGCCACCACCATGCTTCACCGTAGGGATGGTGCCAGGTGTCCTCCAGACGGGACGCTTTGCATTCACACCAAAAAGTTCAATCTTGGTTTCATCAGACCAGAGAATAATGTTTCTCGTCTTTAGGTGGCTTTTGGCAAACTCCAAGCGGGCTGTCATGTGCCTTTTACTGAGGAATAGCTTCTGTATGGCCGCTCTACCATAAAGGCCTGATTAGTGGAGTGCTGCAGAGATGGTTGTCCTTCTGGAAGGTTCTCCATCTCCACAGAGGAACTCTAGAGCTCTGTCAGAGTGACCATCGGGTTCTTGGTCACCTCCCTGACCAAGGCCCTTATCCTCCGATTGCTCAGTTTGGCCGGGCGGCCAGCTCTAGGAAGAGTCTTGGTGATTCCAAACTTCTTCCATTTAAGAATGATGGAGGCCACGGTGTTCTTGGGGAACTTCAATGCTGGAGAAATATTTTGGTACCCTTCCCCAGATTTGTGCCTCGACACAATCCTGTCTCGGAGCTCTACGGAAAATTCCTTCACCGTAATGGCTTGTTTTTTTCTCTGACATGCACTGTCAACTGTGGGACCTTGTATAGACAGGTGTGTGCCTTTTCAAATCATGTCTAATCAATTGAATTTACCACAGGTGGTCTCCAATGAAGTTGTAGAAACATCTTAAGGATGATCAATGGAAACAGGATGCACCTGAGCTCAATATTGAGTCTCATAGCAAAGTCTCTGAATACTAATGTAAATATGGTATTTCTTTTTTTTTTTAAATCTTTTATGCATTTTTAAACATTTCTATACACCTGTTTTTGCATGATAATTATGGGGATTGTGATGTCATTATGGGGTATTGTGATGTCATTATGGAGTGTTGTGATGTCAAGGGGTCTGAATACTTTCAGACGGTACTGTAGGTCTCGAGGTGGTCGATCTCTGGTTGACTGATGAAGGTTCTCTCTCTTCTGTTCTGCAGCTATCTGGCTCAGTATCCATTCATCTGGATGTTCGTCTCAACCTGGACCTGCACCTTCCCTTTAACACTGTATCAACCTGGACCTGATCCTTCCTTTTAACACTGTATCAACCTGGACCTGCACCTTCCTTTTAACACTGTATCAACCTGGACCTGATCCTCCCCTTTAACACTGTAACAACCTGGACCTGATCCTTCCCTTTAACACTGTATCAACCTGGACCTGATCCTTCCCTTTAACACTGTATCAACCTGGACCTGATCCTTCCCTTTAACACTGTATCAACCTGGACCTGATCCTCCCCTTTAACACTGTATCAACCTGGACCTGATCCTTCCCTTTAACACTGTATCAACCTGGACCTGATCCTTCCCTTTAACACTGTATCAACCTGGACCTGATCCTCCCCTTTAACACTGTATCAACCTGGACCTGATCCTCCCCTTTAACACTGTATCAACCTGGACCTGATCCTCCCCTTTAACACTGTATCAACCTGGACCTGATCCTCCCCTTTAACACTGTATCAACCTGGACCTGATCCTTCCCTTTAACACTGTATCAACCTGGACCTGATCCTCCCCTTTAACACTGTATCAACCTGGAAATGATCCTTCCCTTTCACACTGTATCAACCTGGACATGATCCTTCCCTTTCACACTGTATCAACCTGGACCTGATCCTCCCCTTTAACACTGTATCAACCTGGACCTGATCCTCCCCTTTAACAATGTATCAATCTGGACCTGATCCTCCCCTTTAACACTGTGATCAACCTGGACCTGATCCTCCCTTTAACACTGTATCAACCTGGACATGATCCTTCCCTTTAACATCAATATGAGTTCCAATTTATTTCCCCTGCATGAAGCCACTGTGTTAACATTTTAGTTTTTGGTATCTCTATTTGCTCTATTTCAGAAATCATATAATCTTCGGTCTGGACCAGATCCACCAACATAAAACAGACACCTGGATGTGTTAATTCCCCAGCAGAATGTCATGGCTTCAACCTGGACATTATTGTAGTTTGACATTTTATTCTATCCTCCAATAGACCTGTTCCTCTCTGTCCTCTATTCATTATCGTCCTGCCCAGGGTTATTCAAGCACACCAGGAAGAGGAACCTCTCTGCCAACTGCTCTGACTCAGGGTTTTTAAAAATATGTGTAGCTAGCTGAAAACCCTCTGATGTTTCTCTGATCAGTCTGTAGTATTATGGTCTGGCTGTACAGCAGACTGAATGGGGGAGGACAGGGGAGAATGGGGAGGACAGGGGACAATGGGGAGGACAGGGGAGAATTAGGGAGGACAGGGGAGAATTAGGGAGGACAATTAGGGAGGACAGGGGAGAATGGGTGAGGATGGGGGAGGATTTCCCTTTGGCCCCTGGGTCTCAGGGCAGGCCTTTGGCTACCAGTGATACATGTATTTTCTGGATGGAAACATGATCATATTTCTCTCTGATGACAGATGTGGGAGATGGGGGAGGATTTAGCTCCCCTGGGACATTTATAGCTAGCCTCAGCCAGCCAGGCCAAAGTAGCACAGACCGGAAGGGGAGAAGGTTGACATGCATTCACACACAGGCTCACTGGGGATGGGGCTGGTTTGAAATTAACCTGCTGTGTCTCATGTTTGACCACAGTGATACATGTATTTTCTGGATGGAAATATGATCATATTTCTCTCTGGATTGGTTTGACAGAGTCGGAGCAACAGAACAGTATATCTGTCCCCGGTGGAGATATGACTTTGTCAAAAAATATATTCTGCGTTATTTGATAACAATTTTGAAAAGTGATAACTTTGACATCAGTTTGTGCTTTCTTCAATGTCCCTGTGTAATGTGAACTTTACTTTCTAATAAAGATGAACTAAGACTGAACTCGGTGTGATTAATCTTCTTCTTAATTCTATTTTCAAGTGTAGAGCAGTAAGATCTGTAGCCTGGGGGTTTGGGGTTAGGAGGGAGAGAACAGAGCTGTACTGTGCCCTTGGGAGGCCCACTCAAACACATTTACCTGGTTGTGGTTGACATTACCTGCCCCCAGTCACACAACATGCCCCCCCAGCCTCATATGCCCCCCACCCAAGTGACATTACCTGTCTCCCAGTCACACAACATGCCTCCACCCATATGACATCACTGACAGTGGCAAGGCCTCCTTCCCTTCTGATGCTTGTTGATGGTCGAGGCCTGTCTCCCAGTCACCCCACCCAAGTGACATTACCTGTCTCCCAGCCTCACAACCTGCCCTCCAGTTTCATCATCTGCCCCCTAGTGACATCACCTGCCCCCAGCCCCCCTATCTACCCCCCAGCCTGGGGCTCTGTAAATTATAACTGGCCCCCCTGACTGCCCCCTAACCAGGGCAGGGCAGAGCTCTCACTGACAGTGGCAAGGCCTCCTTCTCCTTCTGATGCTTGTTAAGATGGTCGAGGCAGTGAAGACTGCAGCTTGCTGCCACAACGTGGGTTGGCTCTGTCTGAGACGTGGCTGGGACCTGAAGGCTAGGACTGTGTTCCAAATGGTTCCCTAGTTCCTTTATAGTGCACTAATTTTGACCAGAGCCCTTTTACTACTTGTGTCCAGGGCCAATGAGTGCTCTGTACAGGAAATAGTGTGCCGTTTTGGATGCACCCTGGATGTCAGGTCTGGCTGTCTGCCCTCTTATTTCCGGGCCAGAGGGCCTGAAGGCTGGGTGTCAGGGGTGGCTGTATCCACTGGTCCCCTGGCCCTCCATGCATCCAGCTGTCCAGCTGAACCAGCTGGCCTACAGTACAGTGGGAAAATAATTCCCCAGCAGAAGTCGAACTGAACTTGTCAAAATTGTTTTGACACATTATGATAATATGGGACTGAATGTTTTATTCTATCCTCCAATCAAAGGAGTGTTGTTTAGAAGATCTCTGTCCTCTATTCATTATCGTCCTGCTTAACTCTCCAACAATGTTTTCAAAAAGGCACACCAGGAAGAGGTTGTTTTTATGCCAACTGCTCTGACTCAATGTTTTTGAAAATATAAAGCTAGAATTTGAAAACCCTCTGATAATAGTTTTCTGAATCAGAACCAATTTAGTATGGTCTGGCTGACAGCAGAGAATGGGGAGGACAGGGGAGAATGGGGAGGAGGGTTTTTAGGACAACAGACCAATGATAGGGAATGGAAAGCTGGGAGCTAATAGGGAGGACCAATGATATTGGATGGAAAGCTGTTTGGAGCTAATGGGTTTTGATGGATAGACCAATGATATTGAATGCTAAAGCTGGCCTAATGGGTTTTATGCCAATAGACCAATGATATTGAATGCTAAAGCTGTTTGGATAATTGGGTTTTTATGCAATAGACCAATGATATTGAATGCTAAAGCCAGGCCAAAGGTTTTTATGCACAGACCAATGATATTGAATGCTAAAGCTGTTTGGAGAAGGTTTTTATGCCATAGACAATGATATTGAATGCTCACTGTTTGGGATGGGGCTTTTTTGAAATAACCTGATGTGTCTCATGTTTGACCACAGTGATACATGTATTTTCTGGATGGAAATATGATCATATATGCTGTTTGGAGCTAATAGAGTTTTTCTCTCTGGATTGGTTTGACAGAGTCGGAGCAACAGAACAGTATATCTGTCCCCGGTGGAGATATGACTTTGTCAAAAAATATATTCTGCGTTATTTGATAACAATTTTGAAAAGTGATAACTTTGACATCAGTTTGAATGCTTTCTTCAATGTCCCTGTGTAATGCTTGAACTTTACTTTCTAATAAAGATGAACTTAAGATTTAGTGTTTCGGTCAGTGATTAATCTTCTTCTTAATTCTATTCAAATTGGCTAGGCAGTAAATCTGTAGCCTGGGGGTTTGGGGTTAGGAGGGAGAAACAGAGCTGTTTCTGTGCCCTTGGGAGGCCCATTCAATTTGACATTTACCTGGTTGTGGTTGATTCTTTACCTTTGCCCCCAGTCACACAGAAAGCCCCATATAAGCCTCATATGCCCCCCACCCAAGATGACATTACCTGTCTCCCAGTCACACAACATGCCCCACCCAGCCTCATATGCCCCCCACCCAAGTGACATTACCTGTCTCCCAGCCTCACAACCTGCCCTCCAGTTTCATCATCTGCCCCCTAGTGACATCACCTGCCCCCCAGCCCCCCTATCTACTGTTGACCCCAGGCCTGGGGTTCTGTTGATTATAACTGGACCCCCTGGGGGTTAATGTTGATGTATCTACTGTTGACCAGGGTCCAGTTTCTGGGGGTTAATGTTGATGTATCTGACAGTGACCAGCAGGCCTCCTTCTCCTTCTGATGTATCTTGTTAAGATGTTTCGAGGCAGTGTTGATGTATCTACTGTTGACCACAGGTCCCGTTTCTGGGGGTTTGGCTCTGTTGACCAGCAGGTCCCGTGGTTTAATGTTGATGTATCCTGTTGACTCTCAGGTCCAGTGTCTGTTAATGTTGAAATGTTTCCCAGGTCCAGTTCCTTTAATTGATGTATCTACTTTTGACCAGCAGGCCCTGGGGGTTAATTTGATGTATCTACTGTTGTCCAGGTCCAGTGTCTGGGGGTTAAGTGATGTATCTCTGTGACCAGGAGGTAGTGTGGGGTTTAATGTTGATGTATCTACTGTTGACTCTCAGGTGTGTCTGGGGATTAATGTTGATGTATCTACTGTTGACCAGCAGGGCCTGTTTCTGGGGTTAATGTTGATGTATCTACTGTTGACCCCAGGCCCTCCATGGGGGTTAAATGCCTACAGGTCCCGTCCAGCTGTCCAGCTGAACCAGCTGGGGTTTAATGTTGATGTATCAGTGTTGAAGGTAGAGCTGGGGTTAATGTTGATGTATCTACTGTTGAGAGGTCCAGTTTCTGGGGGTTAATGTTGAATCTTGTCAAAATTGTTTTGAGACTACTGTTGATAAGGTATGGGACTTAATGTTGATTATCTACTGTTGACCAGCAGGGTTTTGGGGATGTTAGTCTCAAAGGTCCAGTGTCTGGGGGTTAATTTAGTAAGATATGACCAGCAGGTCCAGTTTTGGGGGTTAAACCTCTGAATTGAAGAACCCTAGAATGAAGAACCAGAGGTCCAGTTTTAGGGGTTAATGTTGATGTATCTTATTGCTGACCATCAGGTCCCGTTTCTCTCCAACAGATGTATCATTGACCAACAGGGAGAAGGTTAATGTTTTTTATATCTAACAGACCAATGATATTGAATGTTAAAGTTGATTTGGAGCTAATAGTTGTTTTTTATGACCAGCAGGACCAATGATATTGGATGCTATCTAGCTGTTTGACCAGCTAAGTTTCTGGGGGTTTTTATGTATCCAATGCTGACCAATGATATTGAATGTTAAAGCTGTTTGGAGCTAATAGAGGGTTTTTGGGGTTAATGCCAATAGACCAATGATTTTGTTAATGCTAAAGCTGTTTGGAGCTAATAGTGGTTTTTATGTATCCTGTTGACCATAGACCAATGATATTGAATGCTAAAGCTGTTTTGGAGCTGATGTATACTGTTGACCAGTAGGTCCCGTTTCTGGGGGTTAATGTTTTATGACCAATAGGACCAATGATATTGAATGCTAAAGCTGTTTGGAGTCTAGTTTAGGGGGTTTTTATGCCAATAGACCAAGGATTTTGAATGTTAAAGCTGTTTGACCAGCAGGTCCAGTTTCTGGGGGTTAATTTTATGCCAAGGTAGACCAATGATATTGAATGACCAAAGATGTTTGGGGTTAATGTTGATGTATCTTTTATGACCCAGGTAGACTGGTGGTTAATGTTTATTTTATGCTAAAGCTGTTTGGAGTTAATGTTGATGTTGATTTTTGTTGACCAGCAACCGATATTTGGTTGATATCTCAATTGACCAGCAGGACCAGTTTCTGGGGGTTAAGATTCTACTGTTGACCAGCAGGACCAGTTGCATGGAGGGTTAATATTGATGTATCCTTCTGACCACAGGTCCTCCTTCTGCTTCACAGCTTTTCATTAACTGACCAGCAGGACACCGTTTCTGGGGGTTAATGTATCTACTGTTGACCAGCAGGACCAGTTTCTGGGGGTTAATGTTGATGTAATTTGACCATGCAGGTCCATTTTCTGGTAAATGTTGATGTATCTACTGTTGACCAGCAGGAAAGTTTCTGGGGGTTAATTGATGTATCCCTTTGACCAGCAGGACAGTTTCAGGACTTAATGTTGATGTATCTACTGTTTGACCAGCAGGTCCCGTTTCTGGGGTTTAATGTTGATGTATCTCTGTTGATTCAGGTCCAGTGTCTTGGAGTTAATGTTGATGTATCTACTGTTGACCAGCAGGTCCAGTTTCTGGGGGTTAATGTATCTACTGTTGACCAGCAGGGGAGATCTGGGGTTTAATGTATCTACTGTTGACCAGCAGTTCCAGTTTCTGGGGGTTAATTTGATGTATTATTGCTGACCAACAGGTGTCTGGTGGTTAATATTGATGTATCTATTTGACCAACAGGTCCCGTTTCTGGGGGTTAATGTTTATGTTGATGTATCATTGCAGAAAGCTGGTCCCATTTCTGGGGGTTAATGTTGATGTTGATGTATCTACTGTTGACCAGCAATTTCTGGTGGTTAATGTATCTACTGTTGACCAGCAGGACCAGTTTCTGGGGGTTAATGTTGATGTATCTACTGTTGACCAGCAGGACCAGTTTCTGGGGGTTAATATTGATGTATCTACTGTTGACCAACAGGTCCCGTTTCTGGGGTTAATGTTTATGTTGATGTATCTATTGTTGACCAGCAGGTCCCGTTTCTGGGGGTTAATGTATCTACTGATGACCAGCAGGACCAGTTTCTGGGGGTTAATGTTGATGTATCTACTGTTGACCAGCAGGTCCATTTTCTGGTGGTTAATGTTGATGTATCTACTGTTGACCAGCAGGACCAGTTTCTGGGGGTTAATGTTGATGTATCTACTGTTGACCAGCAGGTCCAGTTTCTGGGGTTTAATGTTGATGTATCTACTGTTGACCAGCAGGTCCCGTTTCTGGGGGTTAATGTATCTACTGCTGACCAGCAGGACCAGTTTCTGGGGGTTAATGTTGATGTATCTACTGTTGACCAGCAGGTCCAGTTTCTGGGGGTTAATGTTGAAGTACCTACTGTTGACCAGCAGGACCAGTTTCTGGGGGTTAATGTTGATGTTTCTAATGTTTGACCAGCAGGTCCAGTTTCTGGGGGTTAATGTATCTACTGTTGACCAGCAGGTCCCATGTCTGGGGTTTAATGTATCTACTGTTGACCAGCAGGTCCAGTTTCTGGGGGTTAATGTTGATGTATCTTATTGCTGACCAACAGGTCCCGTTTCTGGTGGTTAATGTTTATGTTTATGTATCTATTGTCGACCAGCTGGTCCCATTTCTGGGGGTTAATGTTGATGTTGATGTATCTACTGTTGACCAGCAGGTCCCGTTTCTGGTGGTTAATGTATCTACTGTTGACCAGCAGGACCAGTTTCTGGGGGTTAATGTTGATGTATCTACTGTTGACCAGCAGGACCAGTTTCTGGGGGTTAATATTGATGTATCTATTGCTGACCAACAGGTCCCGTTTCTGGGGGTTAATGTTTATGTTGATGTATCTATTGCTGACCAGCAGGTCCAGTTTCTGGAGGTTCATGTTGATGTTGATGTATCTACTGCAGGCCCAGGCCTCATTATGACTGCAGCTCACGAGTTTGTGGTCAAATCACAAGTAATAACCCCGATCTTTAAAAAGGTTTTAAACTAACACATTCTTCTAATATATCATTACCTAACACCTGCAGGTACAATGCTTCGTTAACTTGTTATAAGCATATATTCACCACTATAATGTACTAAAGCCAGTCTGTGTACTGTCAACACGCAGACAAGTATGTATTGTCTCACGTAGTTATCGTAAAATGAACGCACTAATTGTAAGTGGCTCTGGATAAGAGTGTCTGCCTAATGACTCAAATGTAAATGTGAAGGTAGATAGAAATGTCTGCTGTTTTGCTTACAAAGTAGTGTTACCATCCGGGTCAGTAAGACAGGTTGCCCAAATGAGGAGGTTCCATGAATCAGTAGATTAATTAAGCATTCAGATCACAGAGCAGAGGGGTGAAGGGAGCAGTCGACTCCAGACAGAGAGCAGAGGGGTGAAGGGAGCAGTCGACTCCAGACAGAGAGTAGAGGGGTGAAGGGAGCAGTCGACTCCAGACAGAGAGCAGAGGGGTGAAGGGAGCAGTCGACTCCAGACAGAGAGCAGAGGGGTGAAGGGAGCAGTCGACTCCAGACAGAGAGCAGAGGGGTGAAGGGAGCAGTCGACTCCAGACAGAGGGCGAGGGGGTGAGTGGAGCAGCCGACTCCAGACAGAGAGCAGAGGGGTGAAGGGAGCAGTCGACTCCAGACAGAGGGCAGAGGGGTGAAGGGAGCAGTCGACTCCAGACAGAGAGCAGAGGGGTGAAGGGAGCAGTCGACTCCAGACAGACAGCAGAGGGGTGAAGGGAGCAGTCGACTCCAGACAGAGAGCAGAGGGGGTGAGTGGAGCAGCCGTTTCAGACAGAGAGTAGAGGGGGTGAGTGGAGCAGTCGACTCCAGACAGAGAGCAGAGGGGGTGAGTGGAGCAGTCGACTCCAGATAGAGGGCGAGGGGGTGAGGGGAGCAGTCGAATCAAGAGAGAGGGCGAAGGGGTGAGGGGAGCAGCCGACTCCAGACAGAGAGCAGAGGGGTGAAGGGAGCAGTCGACTCCAGACAGAGAGAAGAGGGGGTGAGTGGAGCAGTTGTTCCAGACAGAGAGCAGAGGGGTGAAGGGAGCAGTCGGCTCCAGACAGAGGGCAGAGGGGGTGAGTGGAGCAGTCGATTCCAGACAGAGAGCAGAGGGGGTGAGTGGAGCAGTCGACTCCAGACAGAGAGCAGAGGGGGTGAGTGGAGCAGTCGATTCCAGACAGAGAGCGGGGGATCAACTGACCTCCTCACTAACCCTAACCCTACCTCATCACTACCAACTGATCTCCTCACTACCCTAACCCTAACCCTACCTCAACACTACCAACTGATCTCCTCACTACCCTAACCCTACCTCATCACTACCAACTGTCCTCCTCACTACCCTAACCCTAACCCTACCTCAACACTACCAACTGATCTCCTCACTACCCGAACCCTACCTCATCACTACCCTAACCCTTCCTTATCACTACCGACTGACCTCCTCACTACCCTAATCCTACCTCATCACTACACCAACTGCCAATTAAGACCATAGAGACCTTACTTTGGGTACTTAGTGTTTGGCTTTTTACAGAAAATATGATTTAAAATGAAATTGCAGTGATGTGATGAATTCTGTCAATTGTTCCAGGAACCAGGAGAAAGCTACCTGAGACACTGTTTGGTAATACTTCACAAGAACAGGCACAGATATGCTTTCAGAGGGAAACAAACCCAGTCTGTCTGCATCCTAAATTGCACCCTATTCTGTATATAGTACACTACTTTTGATCAAAATGGCACCCTATTCCATATATAGTGCACTACTTTTGACCAAAGCCCTATGGGCCCTATCTCATTTGGGACACATCCATACTCTCTCCCTGAGCTGTCCCCCTAACTGTCACTTCCTGTGTCTTCAGTCGTGATGCCAAATTAATCCTTCATGTATAACTACCTCATAGCCTGTTGTGAAACAGCACCAACCAACTTGAGCCATGACGGGCCAGCTAGCTGCTCTTCAGTAGGGTAGACGTGACCTATATGCATAGCCTAAGGAGGAAGCCGTATCACTTGATATTACGTCTGGTGAAGAGGGCATTAGCTACATCCTGTAGTACACAAGTCCGTACAGGTTAGCGTTTACACCCCCCCCCCCTTCTTCCCTGTTTCAGTGCTAGCACAGACAGGGCCACACATGGTAACATCCACGGTTGGTTGGTAGCAGTGTTGGCATAATGAATGTTTCCTCAGGAAAGACCCAGCTAGCATGGTTGAGAGCGCCTGTCAGGTTACATTAAAGGGTATGTGCTATAGTTGTGGTGTGGAAAGGGGGAACCCCTGTTGTGATTCTCTCGCTGTCACAACCTGTAATTATATAATGATATTGCATCTCTCTGAGAGTCTGACAGCACCGTAGATGGTCAGCGAACCAGGAGGAACCAGGAGGAACCAGACCACCAGAACCAGGTCAGAGGAAGTCAAGCCTTACTGAAGACCACCAGGATGAACCAGGTCAGAGGACCAAGAAGTCAAGCCTTACTGAAGACCACCAGGAGGAACCAGGTCAGAGGACCAAGAAGTCAAGCCTTACTGAAGACCACCAGGAGGAACCAGGTCAGAGGACCAAGAAGTCAAGCCTTACTGAAGACCACCAGGATGAACCAGGTCAGAGGACCAAGAAGTCAAGCCTTACTGAAGACCACCAGGATGAACCAGGTCAGAGGACCAAGAAGTCAAGCCTTACTGAAGACCACCAGGAGGAACCAGGTCAGAGGACCAAGAAGTCAAGCCTTACTGAAGACCACCAGGATGAACCAGGTCAGAGGACCAAGAAGTCAAGCCTTACTGAAGACCACCCGGATGAACCAGGTCAGAGGACCAAGAAGTCAAGCCTTACTGAAGACCACCATGGCAAGACCTGGTTGTCACTCCAATAAAGAGAAGCAGGGAAAGGAAAACCCTCTAATGAGATACGTCTGTGTTGAGAGAACAGCTGAGGTGATTTGCCACAATACAGACTTCGTTAGGCTACATACACTAAGTAAAGAGGTGCAGTCCAGGTCTGAATTTTGGTACAATGTACAATTCTCATGATGCAACCAAATATAGCAGGCTGAAAAGACCAATTGTTGTACATTAGCCAAATACTATATGTAGTCATAGCCATTATGGGAACATTCTGTGTAGTTATAGCAGTTAGGGGAACATTCTGTGTAGTTATAGCAGTTAGGGGAACATTCTGTGTAGTCATCGTCATCAGGGGAACATTCTGTGTAGTCATCGTCATCAGGGGAACATTCTGTGTAGTCATCGTCATCAGGGGAACATTATGTGTAGTTATAGCAGTTAGGGGAACATTCTGTGTAGTCATCGTCATCAGGGGAACATTCTGTGTAGTCATCGTCATCAGGGGAACATTCTGTGTAGTCGTAGACATCAGGGGAACATTCTGTGTAGTCGTAGTCATCAGGGGAACATTCTGTGTAGTCGTAGTCATCAGGGGAACATTCTGTGTAGTCATCGTCATCAGGGGAACATTCTGTGTAGTCATCGTCATCAGGGGAACATTCTGTGTAGTCGTAGTCATCAGGGGAACATTATGTGTAGTTATAGCAGTTAGGGGAACATTATGTGTAGTCGTAGACATCAGGGGAACATTCTGTGTAGTCATCGTCATCAGGGGAACATTCTGTGTAGTCGTAGACATCAGGGGAACATTCTGTGTAGTCATAGTCATCAGGGGAACATTCTGTGTAGTCGTAGTCATCAGGGGAACATTCTGTGTAGTCAAAGCCAGTAGTTGTACATGTACTCCTTGTATGCTCCTGTGTTTGAACTGCAGATGGTTGATTATACAGTGAACATTTTCTCTTGAATTCTTTTCCCGTGCTTATCAAAGGTTAGTCTCCACACCCAGCGTACTTCTGGAGGTGATGGATCTACCTGCCTGTCAGCCAGCCAAGACTGAACCGTGTCCTTCATTAAAACCCCTGTCCTGTCAGTTCTTCCTGTGTGACAGGATACGTCCCAAATAGCAGAAGTAGTGCACTATACCGGGGACAGGGTGCTCATTCAGACAAAGCCAGTCTGTTGTAGTGCTGTAAATATTTGCTGACATGGTAGCTGGTAGCTGCTAGTGAGCTGCTGACGGTAACTTGTTCAGGAGAATCCAGACTAATCCAGCGAGATCATTGTCTCTAATCTCTCAATGACTGTAATGGCTTGGACTGATTTGCACGTTCGTTCGTCACAGGCAGGTGTGACAGAGAGGCAGTTTATTCTGGTGTGTGTGTGTGTGTATGTGTATGTGTATGTGCATGTGCGTGTGCGTGTGCGTGTGCGTGTGCGTGTGCGTGTGTGTGTGTGTGTGTGTGTGTGTGTGTGTGTGTGTGTGTGTGATGTGTTCAGACTGGATGATTTATTCAAAGAGCCAGGTTTGATTTCGACAGAGTGAGTTTTTACTCTTGACGTCGTTAACGCCCGATGATTTTGCCAAGTGATGCTTTTTTCTTCTTCTTCAAATAGCCTGATGTCACGGTTTTCTATATGTGAAGGAGAGTCAGACCAAAATGTGGCGTGGCTATTGCGATCCATGTTTAATGAAACTGAAGAACACACAAATCAATCCGAAAAAACAATAAACAATACACGAAAACCAAAACAGCCGAATACTGGTGCAAACTAACACACGACAGACATAAGGACAGGAAAAGGAACAATCACCCACCAAACCCAACACCAAACAGGCTACTTAAATATGGTTCCCAATCAGAGACAATGACTAACACCAAACACTACCAATATGGTTCCCAGACAATGACTAACACCAAACAGGCTACCTAAATATGGTTCCCAATCAGAGACAATGACTAACACCAAACAGGCTACCTAAATATGTTCCCAATCAGAGACAATGACTAACCCAAACAGGCTACCTAAATAGATCAGAGACAATGACTAACACCAAACAGGCTACCTAAATATGGTTCCCAATCAGAGACAATGACTAACACCAAACAGGCTACCTAAATATGGTTCCCGATCAGAGACAATGACTAACACCAAACAGGCTACCTAAATATGGTTCCCAATCAGAGACAATGACTAACACCAAACAGGCTCTGATTGAGAACCAAACAGGCACAAATGGTTCCCAATCAGAAACAGACAAACTAGCCTCACACAACATAGAATGACACCCATAGAACTCAGATCACACCCTGACCAAACAAAACATAGAAACATACAACGCAGACTATGGTCAGGGTGTGACACCCGATCTCATTTCGGCACACACATCTTCACAGATGTGTGAAGAAAATATTTATTTCATTTGAATCAATAAATCTCTTCACTGATTATGTACATTTGACAATATTTATTGACTATTGTTAACCGAAATACATTTGTGATGAATTAATTGTTATTATTATTCATGTTTGTGTGACACAAATATGACACAACACGATGAAACAAAAAACATAAAACATTATATGACATAATAAAGTAGTAATCCCATACAGTCCCGTCGACGTTAACGCCGTACAGGTTCGGCCCCGTTCGGCTCGCCTGTTTTTCACATCAGTTCCTTTTGTCTCGCTCACATTGAGGGAGAGGTTGTTGTCCTGGTACCACCAGGTCTCTGACCTCCTCCCTACTGGCCGTCTCATTGTTGAGGGAGAGGTTGTTGTCCTGGCACCACACTGCCAGGTCTCTGACCTCCTCCCTACAGGCTGTCTCATCGTTGAGGGAGAGGTTGTTGTCCTGGCACCACACACCAGGTCTCTGACCTCCTCCCTACAGGCCGTCTCATTGTTGAGGGAGAGGTTGTTGTCCTGGTACCACCAGGTCTCTGACCTCCTCCCTACAGGCCGTCTCATTGTTGAGGGAGAGGTTGTTGTCCTGGTACCACCAGGTCTCTGACCTCCTCCCTACAGGCCGTCTCATCGTTGAGGGAGAGGTTGTTGTCCTGGTACCACCAGGTCTCTGACCTCCTCCCTACAGGCCGTCTCATCGTTGAGGGAGAGGTTGTTGTCCTGGTCCCACTAGGTCTCTGACCTCCTCCCTACAGGCCGTGTCATCGTTGAGGGAGAGGTTGTTGTCCTGGTCCCACTAGGTCTCTGACCTCCTCCCTACAGGCCGTCTCATCGTTGAGGGAGAGGTTGTTGTCCTGGCACCACACCACCAGGTCTCTGACCTCCTCCATACAGGCCGTCTCATCGTTGAGGGAGAGGTTGTTGTCCTGGCACCACCCTGCCAGGTCTATGACCTCCTCCCTACAGGCCATCTCATCGTTGAGAGAGAGGTTGTTGTCCTGGCACCACCCTGCCAGGTCTCTGATCTCCTCCCTACAGGCCGTCTCATCGTTGAGGGAGAGGTTGTTGTCCTGGCACCACCCTGCCAGGTCTCTGACCTTCTCCCTACAGGCCGTCTCATCGTTGAGGGAGAGGTTGTTGTCCTGGTACAACCAGGTCTCTGACCTCCTCCCTACAGGCCGTCTCATCGTTGAGGGAGAGGTTGTTGTCCTGGTACAACCAGGTCTCTGACCTCCTCCCTACAGGCCGTCTCATCGTTGAGGGTGAGGTTGTTGTCCTGGCACCACACTGCCAGGTCTCTGACCTCCTCCCTACAGGCCGTCTCATCGTTGAGGGTGAGGTTGTTGTCCTGGCACCACACTGCCAGGTCTCTGACCTCCTCCCTACTGGCCGTCTCATCGTTGAGGGAGAGGTTGTTGTCCTGGCACCACAACACCAGGTCTCTTACCTCCTCCCTACAGGCCGTCTCATCGTTGAGGGAGAGGTTGTTGTCCTGGCACCACACCACCAGGTCTCTGACCTCCTCCCTACTGGCCGTCTCATCGTTGAGGGAGAGGTTGTTGTCCTGGCACCACACCACCAGGTCTCTTACCTCCTCCTACAGGCCCTATCAGGCCGTCTCATCGTAGTCATCGTTGAGGGAGAGGTTGTTGTCCTGGTACCACCAGGTCTCTGACCTCCTCCCTACAGGCCGTCTCATCGTTGAGGGAGAGGTTGTTGTCCTGGTACCACCAGGTCTCTGACCTTCTCCCTACAGGCCATCTCATCATTGAGGGAGAGGTTGTAGTCATGGCACCACACTGCCAGGTCTCTGACCTCCTCCCTACAGGCCGTCTCATCGTTGAGGGAGAGGTTGTTGTCCTGGCACCACACTGCCAGGTCTCTGACCTCCTCCCTACAGGCCGTCTCATTGTTGAGGGAGAGGTTGTTGTCCTGGCACCACACCACCAGGTCTCTGACCTCCTCCCTATCGGCCGCCTCATCGTTGTCGGTGATCAGACCTACCACTGTTGTGTTGTCAGCAAACTTAAATGACGGTTGTTGGAGTTGTGTTTGGCCCCGTGCGGTCAGGGGTGAACAGGGAGAACAAGGAGGGGACTGTTGTTATTCTGACTGTGTGTTCTGTTGGCTGTTCTATATTCTCTAGGGGGTTGTTGTTTTAATCTGCCTGTGTGTGTGTTGTTGGCTGTTCTGAGGGTTCTATATTTCTCTAGGGGTTGTTGTTATTCTGCCTGTGTGTGTTCTGTTGGCTGTTCTATATTCTCTAGGGGGTTGTTTTTATTCTGCCTGTGTGTGTGTTGTTGGCTGTTCTATATTCTCTAGAGGGTTGTTCTTTTAATCTGCCTGTGTGTGTGTTGTTGGCTATTTATATTTCTACGAGGTTGTTGTTATTCTGCCTGTGTGTGTGTTCTGTTGGCTGTTCTATATTCTCTACCTAAATACAGAGGGTTGTTGAGGCTACCTAAATATGGTTCCCAATCAGGCTGGTTGTTGTTATTCTGCCTGTGTGTGTGTTCTGTTGGCTGTTCTATATTCTCTAGAGGGTTGTTGTTATTCTGCCTGTGTGTGTGTTCTGTTGGCTGTTCTATATTCTCTAGAGACAATGTTGTTATTCTGTTGTTGTTATTCTGCCTGTGTGTGTTCTGTTGGCTGTTCTATATTCTCTATGGGGGTTGTTGTTATTCTGCCTGTGTGTGTTCTGTTGGCTGTTCTATATTCTCTAGGGGTTGTTGTTATTCTGCCTGTGTGTGTTTATTCTGTTCTATATTCTGTATGGGTTGTTGTTATTCTGCCTGTGTGTGTTTGTTGGCTGTTCTATATTCTCTAGGGTTGTTGTTATTCTGCCTGTGGTTGTTTGTTATTCTAAGGGTTGTTGCCTGCCTGTGTGTGTTCTGTTGGCTGTTCTATATTTCTAGAGGGTTGTTGTTATTCTGCCTGTGTGTGTTCTGTTGGCTGTTCTATATTCTCTGAGGGGGGTTGTTGTTATTCTGCCTGTGTGTGTTCTGTTGGCTGTTCTATATTCTCTGAGGGGAGGTTGTTGTCCTGGTGTCTCTGGGCTGTTAGAGGGTTGTTGTTATTCTGCCTGTGTGTGTTCTGCCTGTGTGTTGTTCTGTTCTGTTGGCTGTTCTATATTTCTAGGGTTGTTGTTATTCTGCCAGTGTGTGTTCTGTTGGCTGTTCTATATTCTCTAGGGGTTGTTGTTATTCTGCCTGTGTGTGTTCTGTTGGCTGTTCTATATTCTCTAGGGGGTTGTTGTTATTCTGCCTGTGTGTGTTCTGTTGGCTGTTCTATATTCTCTAGGGTTGTTGTTATTCTGCCTGTGTGTGTTCTGTTGGGTTAGAGGGTTGTTTTATTCTCTGTGTGTGTTCTGTTGGCTGTTCTATATTCTCTAGGAGGGTTGTTGTTATTCTGCCTGTGTGTGTTCTGTTGGCTGTTCTATATTCTCTAGAGGGTTGTTGTTATTCTGCCTGTGTGTGTTCTGTTGGCTGTTCTATATTCTCTAGGGGGTTGTTGTTTTATTCTGTCTGTTAGGGGGTTGTGTTCTGTTGGCTGTTCTATATTCTCTAGGGGTTGTTGTTATTCTGCCTGTGTGTGTTCTGTTGGCTGTTCTATATTATATTCTCTAGGGGGGTTGTTTTTATTCTGTCCTGTCTCTGAGGGAGGGTTGTGTTCTGTTGGCTGTTCTATATTCTCTAGGGTTGTTGTCCTGGCACCACACCACCAGGTCTCTTCTGTTGTTCTATTCATCTGAGGGAGGGTTGTTGTTATTCTGCCTGTGTGTGTTCTGTTGGCTGTTCTATATTCTCTAGGGAGGGTTGTTGTTATTCTGCCTGTGTGTGTTCTGTTGGCTGTTCTATATTCTCTAGGGGCTGTTGTTGTTATTCTGCCTGTGTGTGTTCTGTTGGCTGTTCTATATTCTCTAGGGGGTTGTTGTTATTCTGCCTGTGTGTGTTCTGTTGGCTGTTCTATATTCTCTAGTTGGGTTGTTGTTATTCTGCCTGTGTGTGTTCTGTTGGCTGTTCTATATTCTCTAGGGGTTGTTGTTTTATTCTGCCTGTGTGTGTTCTGTTGGCTGTTCTATATTCTCTAGGGGTTGTTGTTATTCTGCCTGTGTGTGTTCTGTTGGCTGTTCTATATTCTCTAGGGGTTGTTTTTATTCTGCCTGTGTGTGTTCTGTTGGCTGTTCTATATTCTCTAGGGGTTGTTGTTATTCTGCCTGTGTGTGTTCTGTTGGCTGTTCTATATTCTCTAGGGGTTGTTGTTATTCTGCCTGTGTGTGTGTTCTGTTGGCTGTTCTATATTCTCTAGGGGTTGTTGTTATTCTGCCTGTGTGTGTTCTGTTGGCTGTTCTATATTCTCTAGGGGGTTGTTGTTATTCTGTTCTATATTCTCTAGAGGGTTGTTGTTATTCTGCCTGTGTGTGTTCTGTTGGCTGTTCTATATTCTGTGTGTGTTCTGTTCTATATTCTCTAGGGGTTGTTGTTATTCTGCCTGTGTGTGTTCTGTTGGCTGTTCTATATTCTCTAGAGGGTTGTTGTTATTCTGCCTGTGTGTGTTCTGTTGGCTGTTCTATATTCTCTAGAGGGTTGTTGTTATTCTGCCTGTGTGTGTTCTGTTGGCTGTTCTATATTCTCTAGGGGTTGTTGTTATTCTGCCTGTGTGTGTTCTGTTGGCTGTTCTATATTCTCTATGGGGTTGTTGTTATTCTGTTCTATATTCTCTGGTTGTGTTATTTCTGTTGGCTGTTCTATATTCTCTAGGGGTTGTTGTTATTCTGCCTGTGTGTGTTCTGTTGGCTGAGGGGTTGTTGTTATTCTGCCTGTGTGTGTTCTGTTGGCTGTTCTATATTCTCTAGAGGGTTGTTGTTATTCTGTCTGTGTGTGTTCTGTTGGCTGTTCTATATTCTCTAGGGGTTGTTGTTATTCTGTTCTGTTGGCTGTTCTATATTCTCTAGAGGGTTGTGTTCTGTTGGTTCTGTTCTCTATATTCTCTAGGGGTTGTTGTTATTCTGCCTGTGTGTGTTCTGTTGGCTGTTCTATATTCTCTAGGGGTTGTTGTTATTCTGCCTGTGTGTGTTCTGTTGGCTGTTCTATATTCTCTAGGGGGTTGTTTTTATTCTGCCTGTGTGTGTTCTGTTGGCTGTTCTATATTCTCTACGAGGGTTGTTGTTATTCTGCCTGTGTGTGTTCTGTTGGCTGTTCTATATTCTCTAGAGGGGGTTGTGTTGTTATTCTGTTTTATATTCCTGTGCCTGTGTGTGTTCTGTTGGCTGTTCTATATTCTCTAGGGGTTGTTGTTATTCTGCCTGTGTGTGTTCTGTTGGCTGTTCTATATTCTCTAGGGGGTTGTTGTTATTCTGCCTGTGTGTGTTCTGTTGGCTGGGGTTGTTTTATTCTGCCTGTGTGTGTTCTGTTGGCTGTTCTATATTCTCTAGGGGTTGTTGTTATTCTGCCTGTGTGTGTTCTGTTGGCTGTTCTATATTCTCTAGGGGTTGTTGTTCTGCCTGTGTGTGTTCTGTTGCTGTTCTATATTCTCTGGGGGTTGTTGTTATTCTGCCTGTGTGTGTTCTGTTCTGTTCTATATTCTCTAGGGGTTGTTGTTATTCTGCCTGTGTGTGTTCTGTTGGCTGTTTTATATTCTCTAGGGGTTGTTGTTATTCTGCCTGTGTGTGTTCTGTTGGCTGTTCTATATTCTCTAGGGGTTGTTGTTATTCTGCCTGTGTGTGTTCTGTTGGCTGTTCTATATTCTCTAGAGGGTTGTTGTTATTCTGCCTGTGTGTGTTCTGTTGGCTGTTCTATATTCTCTAGGGGTTGTTTTTATTCTGCCTGTGTGTGTTCTGTTGGCTGTTCTATATTCTCTAGGGGGTTTTTTATTCTGCCTGTGTGTGTTCTGTTGGCTGTTCTATATTCTCTAGGGGTTGTTGTTATTCTGCCTGTGTGTGTTCTGTTGGCTGTTCTATATTCTCTAGGGGTTGTTTTTATTCTGCCTGTGTGTGTTCTGTTGGCTGTTCTATATTCTCTAGGGGTTGTTTTTATTCTGCCTGTGTGTGTTCTGTTGGCTGTTCTATATTCTCTAGGGGGTTGTTGTTATTTCTGCTGTTGGCTGTAGGGGTGTGTTCTGTTGGTTCTGTTCTATATTCTCTAGGGGTTGTTGTTATTCTGCCTGTGTGTGTTCTGTTGGCTGTTCTATATTCTCTAGGGGGGTTATTCTGTGTGTTGTTCTGTTGGCTGTTTTATATTCTCTAGGGGTTGTGTTATTCTGCCTGTGTGTGTTCTGTTGGCTGTTCTATATTCTCTAGGGGTTGTTGTTATTCTGCCTGTGTGTGTTCTGTATTGGCTGTTCTATATTCTCTAGGGGTTGTTGTTATTCTGCCTGTGTGTGTTCTGTTGGCTGTTCTATATTCTCTAGAGGGTTGTTGTTATTCTCTGTGTGTGTTCTGTTGGCTGTTCTATATTCTCTAGGGGTTGTTGTTATTCTGCCTGTAGAGGGTTGTGTTCTGTTGGCTGTTCTATATTCTCTAGAGGGTTGTTGTTATTCTGCCTGTTTGTGTTCTGTTGGCTGTTCTATATTCTCTAGAGGGTTGTTGTTATTCTGCCTGTGTGTGTTCTGTTGGCTGTTCTATATTCTCTAGAGGGTTGTTGTTATTCTGCCTGTGTGTGTTCTGTTGGCTGTTCTATATTCTCTAGGGGGTTGTTGTTATTCTGTGTTGTTGGCTGTTCTATATTCTCTAGGGGGTTGTTGTTATTCTGCCTGTGTGTGTTCTGTTGGCTGTTTTATATTCTCTAGAGGGTTGTTGTTATTCTGTGCTGTTGGCTTCTAGTGTCTTGTTGTTTTAGACAGAACTTCACCATTTCAGGAACTACTTGCTAATCAACCCATAGGGCTCTGGTCTAAAGTAGTGCACTATAAAAGGAATTAGGTTCGATTTGGGATGCGCATATGTTAATTAGAACCCCACCAATTCAACAACACATTTGCATAATACTCTTTGCTAAATGCCATTCAGCAATCCATTCCAACATTCACAGGTCACAGCTAATGCATTGAAATCACTGGCAGTGTAAAGCACCGCCATTTATAATAAATGATTGGCTCTATGCAATCTTTTTTGTTGTTTTGTTTAAGAAGTGACTCTTCCCCACTCTGTAATCCAGCTCTAATGTGACCCTACTCTGTAATCCAGCTCTAATGTGACCCACTCTGTAATCCAGCTCTAATGTGACCCTACTCTGTAATCCAGCTCTAATGTGACCCAATCTGTAATCCAGCTCTAATGTGACCCACTCTGTAATCCAGCTCTAATGTGACCCACTCTGTAATCCAGCTCTAATGTGACCCACTCTGTAATCCAGCTCTAATGTGACCCCACTCTGTAATCCAGGTCTAATGTGACCCCACTCTGTAATCCAACTCTAATGTGACCCCACTCTGTAATCCAGCTCTAATGTGACCCACTCTGTAATCCAGCTCTAATGTGACCTCACTCTGTAATCCAGCTCTAATGTGACCCACCCCCGTAATCCAGCTCTAATGTGACCCACTCTGTAATCCAGCTCTAATGTGACCCACTCTGTAATCCAGCTCTAATGTGACCCCACTCTGTAATCCAGCTCTAATGTGACCCCACTCTGTAATCCAGCTCTAATGTGACCCCACTCTGTAATCCAGCTCTAATGTGACCCCCCCCGTAATCCAGCTCTAATGTGACCCACTCTGTAATCCAGCTCTAATGTGACCCCACTCTGTAATCCAGCTCTAATGTGACCCCACTCTGTAATCCAGCTCTAATGTGACCCCACTCTGTAATCCAGCTCTAATGTGACCCCACTCTGTAATCCAGCTCTAATGTGACCCACTCTGTAATCCAGCTCTAATGTGACCCCACTCTGTAATCCAGCTCTAATGTGACCCCACTCTGTAATCCAGCTCTAATGTGACCCCACTCTGTAATCCAGGTCTAATTTGACTAGAAGTAGTAACATCATGCTATTAGTCAAGTGCTTTTATTGTCTAGTTGTGCTGCCATTTCTGACCATCTGCATCTCCCCTATATTGGAACTAGTCTGTTGGCCCACTAACCGTCTTGCGCTGCTTAGAATATCAGATTTCAACAACGATTTGAGAAGTGTTTATTGACGTCACCAGCACAGCATCCTTATGATATGGATGCTCATGTCTCCTAACTATGGGAGTCGTCCCAGAGACGAGAAGCCACAAGCAAAACGCATTGGGTTTATTATGGACAGATTTTGTCGAGAGTGAAACCTCTCGCTTCACCTCTTCGTCTCTGATGCAAAAGATACATTTTGGAATGTCTGACTGAAATACGAGACAAAACAACCTTTATTTTATAACTTGTTGATAAATGTCCGGGACATGATTGGTTGGTTGTGGGAGGCGGAACAAAGACGATACAAAATGCGGAACTGTCCCTCACAATCCGGGACATGTGGTCACCCTGCCCTATTTCCTATTAAGTGCACTCCTTTAGACCAGGACCCATAGGGAATAGGGTGCACTACTTTAGACCAGGACCCATAGGGAATAGGGTGCACTACTTTAGACCTGGGCCCATAGGGAATAGGGTGCACTACTTTAGACCAGGGCCCATAGGGAATAGGGTGCACTACTTTAGACCAGGACCCACAGGAAATAGGGTGCACTACTTTAGACCAGGGCCCATAGGGAATAGGGTGCACTACTTTAGACCAGGGCCCACAGGAAATAGGGTGCACTACTTTAGACTAGGGCCCATAGGGAATAGGGTGCACTACTTTAGACCAGGACCCATAGGGAATAGGGTGCACTACTTTAGACCAGGACCCACAGGAAATAGGGTGCACTACTTTAGACCAGGGCCCATAGGGAATGCACTACTTTAGACCAGGGCCCATAGGGAATAGGGTGCACTACTTTAGACCAGGACCCATAGGGAATAGGGTTCACTACTTTAGACCAGGGCCCATAGGGAATAGGGTGCACTACTTTAGACCAGGACCCATAGGGAATAGGGTGCACTACTTTAGACCAGGGCCCATAGGGAATAGGGTGCACTACTTTAGACCAGGGCCCATAGGGAATAGGGTGCACTACTTTAGACCAGGTCCCATAGGGAATAGGGTGCACTACTTTAGACCAGGACCCATAGGGAATAGGGTGCCCTACTTTAGACCAGGGCCCATAGGGAATAGGGTGCACTACTTTAGACCAGGACCCATAGGGAATAGGGTGCACTACTTTAGACCAGGGCCCATAGGGAATAGGGTGCACTACTTTAGACCAGGACCAGGACCAGGGCCCATAGGGAATAGGGTGCACTACTTTAGACCAGGACCCATAGGGAATAGGGTGCACTACTTTAGACCAGGACCCATAGGGAATAGGGTGCCCTACTTTAGACCAGGACCCATAGGGAATAGGGTGCCCTACTTTAGACCAGGGCCCATAGGGAATAGGGTGCACTACTTTAGACCAGGGCCCATAGGGAATAGGGTGCACTACTTTAGACCAGGACCCATAGGGAATAGGGCGCACTACTTTAGACCAGGGCCCCAGCACTACTTTAGACCAGGGCCCATAGGGAATAGGGTGCACTACTTTAGACCAGGACCCATAGGGAATAGGGTGCACTACTTTAGACCAGGACCCATAGGGAATAGGGTGCACTACTTTAGACCAGGGCCCATAGGGAATAGGGTGCACTACTTTAGACCAGGGCCCATAGGGAATAGGGTGCACTCCTTTTGAACAGGGCCAATAGGGAATAGGGTGCACTACTTTAGACCAGGACCCATAGGGAATAGGGTGCCCTACTTTAGACCAGGACCCATAGGGAATAGGGTGCACTACTTTAGACCAGGGCCCATAGGGAATAGGGTGCACTACTTTAGACCAGGACCCATAGGGAATAGGGTGCACTACTTTAGACCAGGACCCATAGGGAATAGGGTGCACTACTTTAGACCAGGACCCACAGGAAATAGGGTGCACTACTTTAGACCAGGACCCATAGGGAATAGGGTGCACTACTTTAGACCAGGACCCATAGGGAATAGGGTGCCCTACTTTAGACCAGGACCCATAGGGAATAGGGTGCACTACTTTAGACCAGGACCCATAGGGAATAGGGTGCACTACTTTAGACCAGGGCCCATAGGGAATAGGGTGCACTACTTTAGACCAGGGCCCATAGGGAATAGGGTGCACTACTTTAGACCAGGGCCCATAGGGAATAGGGTGCACTACTTTAGACCAGGGCCCATAGGGAATAGGGTGCACTACTTTAGACCAGGACCCATAGGGAATAGGGTGCACTACTTTAGACCAGGGCCCATAGGGAATAGGGTGCACTACTTTAGACCAGGACCCACAGGGAATAGGGTGCACTACTTTAGACCAGGACCCATAGGGAATAGGGTGCACTACTTTAGACCAGGACCCATAGGGAATAGGGTGCACTACTTTAGACCAGGACCCATAGGGAATAGGGTGCACTACTTTAGACCAGGGCCCATAGGGAATAGGGTGCACTACTTTAGACCAGGGCCCATAGGGAATAGGGTGCACTACTTTAGACCAGGACCCATAGGGAAGCTTAACAAAATGAAAGCTTATTCCACACGTCTGTCCACATTTCTGTCTGTGTGGATGGATAGTGGTCAGAAGTAGTACACTATGAAGGCATATAGGGAGCCGTTTGGGATGTGCCACCCTAAATTAATTTAGGAAAAACCTGTTAATTAACATAGAAGCGTAAAAACATCATTAAGAAAAGAAAACCCCATTGATATAAAGTAAACAACGTGCAGCGTGCCTGCCTCCCACCCACAGCCAGCCAAGGTCATGGCGATGGGACTGCTGAGATGAAATGAGCATAGTTGATCAAAGTAGAAGAGGGCTATGCAAATAAAAAATTCCCTGCAATTAATCCAAACCCCATGCATAATACATTAAGTCTTGGACCTCACGGTGAGTCTGTGTACCACTTTGCTGGTCCTAGATGTGGATCTGGGAGTCTGTTAGTCTTGGCCTAGCTGTGTATCTCTGTGAGTCTAACCGTAGCTGTGTATCTCTGTGAGTCTAACCCTAGCTGTGTATCTGTGTATCTCTGTGAGTCTAACCCTAGCTGTGTATCTCTGTGAGTCTAACCCTAGCTGTGTATCTGTGTATCGCTGTGAGTCTAACCCTAGCTGTGTATCTGTGTATCGCTGTGAGTCTAACCCCAGCTGTGTATCTCTGTGAGTCTAACCCCAGCTGTGTATCTCTGTGAGTCTAACCCCAGCTGTGTATCTGTGTATCTCTGTGAGTCTAACCCTAGCTGTGTTTCTGTGTATCTCTGTGAGTCTAACCCTAGCTGTGTATCTCTGTGAGTCTAACCCCAGCTGTGTATCTCTGTGAGTCTAACCCTAGCTGTGTTTCTGTGTATCGCTGTGAGTCTAACCCCAGCTGTGTATCTCTGTGAGTCTAACCCCAGCTGTGTATCTCTGTGAGTCTAACCCTAGCTGTGTTTCTGTGTATCTCTGTGAGTCTAACCCTAGCTGTGTATCTCTGTGAGTCTAACCCTAGCTGTGTATCTGTGTATCGCTGTGAGTCTAACCCCAGCTGTGTATCTGTGTATCGCTGTGAGTCTAACCCCAGCTGTGTATCTCTGTGAGTCTAACCCTAGCTGTGTATCTCTGTGAGTCTAACGCTAGCTGTGTATCTGTGTATCGCTGTGAGTCTAACCCCAGCTCTGTATCTGTGTATCGCTGTGAGTCTAACCCCAGCTGTGTATCTGTGTATCGCTGTGAGTCTAACCCTAGCTGTGTATCTCTGTGAGTCTAACCCCAGCTGTGTATCTGTGTATCTCTGTGAGTCTAACCCCAGCTGTGTTTCTGTGTATCTCTGTGAGTCTAACCCTAGCTGTGTATCTCTGTGAGTCTAACCCTAGCTGTGTTTCTGTGTATCACTGTGAGTCTAACCCTAGGTGTGTTTCTGTGTATCTCTGTGAGTCTAACCCTAGCTGTGTATCTCTGTGAGTCTAACCCTAGCTGTGTATCTCTGTGAGTCTAACCCTAGCTGTGTATCTCTGTGAGTCTAACCCTAGCTGTGTATCTGTGTATCTCTGTGAGTCTAACCCCAGCTGTGTATCTCTGTGAGTCTAACCCTAGCTGTGTATCTCTGTGAGTCTAACCCTAGCTGTGTATCTCTGTGAGTCTAACCCCAGCTGTGTTTCTGTGTATCTCTGTGAGTCTAACCCTAGCTGTGTATATCTGTGAGTCTTACCCTAGCTGTGTATCTCTGTGAGTCTAACCCTAGCTGTGTATCTCTGTGAGTCTAACCCTAGCTGTGTATCTCTGTGAGTCTAACCCTAGCTGTGTAGCTCTGTGTATCTCTGTGAGTCTAACCCTAGCTGTGTATCTCTGTGAGTCTAACCCTAGCTGTGTATCTCTGTGAGTCAAACCCTAGCTGTGTATCTGTCTATCTCTGTGAGTCTAACCCCAGCTGTGTATCTCTGTGAGTCTAACCCCAGCTGTGTATGTCTGTGAGTCAAACCCTAGCTGTGTATCTGTGTATCTCTGTGAGTCTAACCCCAGCTGTGTATCCCTGGGACAGACAGAGAGGTGTTGTCCCAGGATTTTCCCCCTCATAAATGTTTCACGTCTGTCTGTAACAAACGGTGTTAGTTGTTTTCTTTTATTCTCCCTTGTCCTTCCTGTTCTGTCTCAGGAAGTGAATCTGAGATGATGTAGTGCTTATCCACAGAAGGCTCCAGAGCTGCACCCAGAAGGCCTAGCAGAACATTTGTCCTCCGCTCATGGTCAACATGATGTTTTCCTTCGCTCCGTTACTGACATAAACAGGGTTCTGACGGACGCCTCAGACCAGAGAGTTACTGCAGTCACGAAACCCATCTGACATTTAGTGGCTCGGATATGAGCTATGGTCGATTAAACTGGACATGTCTGCTTTATGGCTCTGCTTTTCACTACATCCTCTCTGTTGCTGTGTGCTAGCTGCTTCACTATGACCTCTCTGTTGCTGTGTGCTAGCTGCTTCACTATGACCTCTCTGTTGCTGTGTGCTAGCTGCTTCACTATGACCTCTCTGTTGCTGTGTGCTAGCTGCTTCACTATGACCTCTGTTGCTGTGTTCTAGCTGCTTCACTATGACCTCTCTGTTGCTGTGTGCTAGCTGCTTCACTATGACCTCTCTGTTGCTGTGTGCTAGCTGCTTCAGTTCAACACTATGACCTCTCTGTTGCTATGTGCTAGCTGCTTCAGTTCAACACTATCACCTCTCTGTTGCTGTGTGCTAGCTGCTTCACTATGACCTCTCTGTTGCTGTGTTCTAGCTGCTTCACTATGACCTCTCTGTTGCTGTGTGCTAGCCGCTTCAGTTCAACACTATGACCTCTCTGTTGCTGTGTGCTAGCTGCTCACCTCTCTGTTGCTGTGTGCTAGCTGCTGACCTCTCTGTTGCTGTGTGCTAGCTGCTGACCTCTCTGTTGCTGTGTGCTAGCTGCTTCAGTTCAACACCATGACCTCTCTGTTGCTGTGTTCTAGCTGCTTCAGTTCAAAACCATGACCTCTCTGTTGCTATGTGCTAGCTGCCTACCTCTCTGTTGCTGTGTGCTAACTGCTTTAGTTCAACACTATGACCTCTCTGTTGCTATGTGCTAGCTGCTGACCTCTCTGTTGCTGTGTGCTAGCTGCTGACCTCTCTGTTGCTGTGTTGCTAGCTAGTTAAACACTATGGGCTCTCTAGTTGCCCATCCTTCAATAATGCTGGATTTATATGCCATTCTCCACAGACTAGAGAGAATGAAAGGGATGGAGGTAGCTTGGGATAGAATACTGTATTGTAGCTGGACCCAGAAGAAACATGAATACGATTTTATTTCCCCCCCATTTCTCATATCTCATTCCTCATACCTCATACCTCATACCTCATACCTCATACCTCATATCTCATACCTCATATCTCATACCTCATACCTCATATCTCATACCTCATATCTCATACCTCATATCTCATACCTCATATCTCATACCTCATATCTCATACCTCATACCTCGCAACTCATACCTCATATCTCATACCTCATACCTCATATCTCATACCTCATATCTCATACCTCATACCTCGCAACTCATACCTCATACCTCATATATCATACCTCATATCTCATACCTCATATCTCATATTTCATACCTCATATTTCGTACCTCATATCTCATATTTCATACCTCATATTTCGTACCTCATATCTCACATCTTACATCTCGTACCTCCTATATCATATCTCGTGTCAGTTTATTTGCCAAGTGTATTTATTTGTTTCTATTTGATTGTGTTTGGTAAGCTAAAGCGCATTCATTTGTTAATTAATCATAGCAAGTAATGTGTAAAGTTTGTGCTCACAACACTTCATTTAACAGATTGTGCTGTTCTGACCTGAATAGCGAATAGTGAATAGCGAATAGTGAATAATCGGGCACAGGACATATTGTTTGAGACGTAATGTGCAGAAGAAATCAACGATCATTGTGAAACACCCTGGAGTACAGAACCACACATATATTTAGGCCTCAGCACTCCAACAGATGGAGATGCACATGTCATATACACTGAATTAAATCAGCTGAAAACCGATCGCTGCAGCTGTACATAGCCTATCGGTAAATAGCCCACCCGATTTTTACCTACCTCATCCCCATACTATTTTTATTTATTTACTTTTCTGCTCTTTTGCACACCAATATTTCTACCTGTACATGACCATCTGATCATTTATCACTCCAGTGTTAATCTGCAAAATTGTAATTATTCGCCTACCTCCTCATGCCTTTTGCACACAATGTATATAGACTCTCTTTTTTTTCCTACTGTGTTATTGACTGGTTAATTGTTTACTCCATGTGTAACTCTGTGTTGTTGTCTGTTCACACTGCTATGCTTTATCTTGGCCAGGTCGCAGTTGCAAATGAGAACTTGTTCTCAACTAGCCTACCTGGTTAAATAAAGTGTACCGCACTGAGAAGTCGGAGTCCAAGGAGACCTCTGTCACAGCTAAGATTTAGTTGGCAGCCCACAGCGATGCGTTATGTCTAGCGGTCCAAGGAGACCTCTGTCACAGCTAAGATTTAGTTGGCAGCCCACAGCGATGCGTTATGTCTAGCGGTCCAAGGAGACCTCTGTCACAGCTAAGATTTAGTTGGCAGCCCACAGCGATGCATTATGTCTAGGGGTCCAAGGAGACCTCTGTCACAGCTAAGATTTAGTTGGCACCCCACAGCGATGCTTTATGTCTAGGGGTCCAAGGAGGCTTCTGTCACAGCTAAGATTTAGTTAGCAGCCCACAGCGATGCGTTATGTCTAGGGGTCCAAGGAGACTTCTGTCACAGCTAAGATTTAGTTGGCACCCCACAGCGATGCGTTATGTCTAGGGGTCCAAGGAGACTTCTGTCACAGCTAAGATTTAGTTGGCACCCCACAGCGATGCGTTATGTCTAGGGGTCCAAGGAGGCTTCTGTCACAGCTAAGATTTAGTTGGCAGCCAACAGCGATGCGTTATGTCTAGGGGTCCAAGGAGACCTCTGTCACAGCTAAGATTTAGTTGGCAGCCCACAGCGATGCGTTATGTCTAGGGGTCCAAGGAGACCTCTGTCACAGCTAAGATTTAATTTGTAGGGGAAGCCCACAGCGATGCGTTATGTCTAGGGGTCCAAGGAGACCTCTGTCACAGCTAAGATTTAGTTGGCAGCCCACAGCGATGCGTTATGTCTAGGGGTCCAAGGAGACCTCTGTCACAGCTAAGATTTAGTTTGTGAAGCCCACAGCGATGCGTTATGTCTAGGGGTCCAAGGAGACCTCTGTCACAGCTAAGATTTAGTTGGCAGCCCACAGCGATGCGTTATGTCTAGGGGTCCAAGGAGACCTCTGTCACAGCTAAGATTTAGTTGGCACCCCACAGCGATGCGTTATGTCTAGGGGTCCAAGGAGTCCTCTGTCACAGCTAAGATTTAGTTGGCAGCCCACAGCGATGCGTTATGTCTAGGGGTCCAAGGAGACCTCTGTCACAGCTAAGATTTAGTTGGCACCCCACAGCGATGCGTTATGTCTAGGGGTCCAAGGAGTCCTCTGTCACAGCTAAGATTTAGTTGGCAGCCCAGAGCGATGCGTTATGTCTAGGGGTCCAAGGAGACCTCTGTCACAGCTAAGATTTAGTTGGCAGCCCAGAGCGATGCGTTATGTCTAGGGGTCCAAGGAGACTTCTGTCACAGCTAAGACTTAGTTGGCAGCCCAGAGCGATGCGTTATGTCTAGGGGTCCAAGTGGAAAAACAATAAACAGGCTTTTACATTAAACAGGCCATTCGCAGAAACTGTGCAGGATACTCGGAAATAAATTAAAGTTGGACTCATTACGAATCTCCCATTAACTCAAATACTTTGTTACCTACCCTGACTAACCGGAGAATACATGAAACAAAAATATTTAAAATGTAGACTAAACTACTACAAAATCGTTTCTTTAAATGTTTTTAATTGTTTATTGTGTTGTGAGGTTGATATATAGAGCTGCAGCTGTGTGCCTCCAGACCTGCAGTAGCTCGTGTACCTGTGACAGACAGAGAAATGGACAGACGGACTGTAATCTCCAGACCTGCAGTAGCTAGTGCCCCTGTGACAGACAGACGGACAGACAGACAGACTGTAATCTCCAGACCTGCAGTAGCTAGTGCCCCTGTGACAGACAGACGGACAGACAGACAGACTGTAATCTCCAGACCTGCAGTAGCTCGTGTCCCTGTGACAGACAGACAGACAGACAGACTGTAATCTCCAGACCTGCAGTAGCTAGTGCCCCTGTGACAGACAGACGGACAGACAGACAGACTGTAATCTCCAGACCTGCAGTAGCTCGTGCCCCTGTGACAGACAGACAGACAGACAGACAGACAGACAGTAATCTCCAGACCTGCGGTAGCTCGTCCCCCTGTGACAGACAGACAGACAGACAGACAGACCTGCGGTAGCTCGTCCCCCTGTGACAGACAGACGGACAGACAGACAGTAATTATGCAGATCCTTTTTGGGGGTCTCCACACCCTTCCTCTCATACCCCTCTACCCCCTCCTCATCCCCTCCTTTTCACATCTCTCTCTCTCTTTTTTGGAGTCTGAGGCGGTTGTCATGGAAACATGGCGCATGCCAAGCACCCCCCCCACCCCCCCTCCCACTATAAATGAAATGAACGTGTGGTGTGATTTATTCCTATTTTAGGGAGGGGGTGAGGTGTTAATATTTCCTCCTGGTCTGATTTTTTTTTTTCCATCTCCCCGTTTCCCTTAGAAATACGTAGCCGTAGCAAACCGTTTCTGGATTATATTTAGGGAGGATTAATGAGACGGTATAAAGGGGAATGAAACACTTCAAATAGAGACTGTGCCGTTTGGTGCACATGGTTTTGCAAATGGTTCATGGTTATCATCACCAAAGCTTCTATTGGCAGACTGCACATCTATCGACATACAATTGCCCTGCTTTGGCACGTTTACAATCAACTAAATTTATATAATAATAATAAGCTTCTTTGAAATTAGACGTCATTTAAGTATTTAATCCGTTTCCCAATCGGAAAATGTCAAAATCTAAAGTTTCAATTCTTCATAGAATACTTTGGCACGTTTTCAGTAGAAATAACCGTTTTCTAAAAAAGGCAAACGTCAAAAATCGACCATTTTGTTTTAATATAATTAGGAATTGATAGTAATTTTAGAATAGTAATTTAAAAGGATCTCTATGCATTTGTCTCTTCTCTATAGGATGCCAGAGAGATCTATGGGACACGATAGGGCATTGTTATTCTGCCTCATTAGTCTGAAGCCAGCTGTCTCCAGCCGTACCCTCTTAGGGGGGAAAACGGTTTCAAAAGAGTTCTTCAGTTTCCCCACACAGGACTCCAGACTCACATCAAACATCTCCAATCCGAAATTAAATCTAGAAACGGCTTCCTATATCGCAACAAAGCATCCTTCACTCATGCTGACAAACAGACTTCGGTGATGTCATCTATACAATAGCCTCCAACACTCTACAAACTGGCTGCAGTCTATCACAGTGGCATCCGTTTTGTCACCAAAGCCCCATACAGCCCCATATTTTTATTTATTTTACCTTAATTTAACCAGGCAAGTCAGTTAAGAACAAATTCTTATTTTCATGACGGCCTAGGAACAGTGGGTTAACTGCCTGTTCAGGGGCAGAACGACAGATTTGTACCTTGTCAGAACTTGCAACCTTCTGGTTACTAGTCCAACTCTCTAACCACTAGGCTACCCTGCCGCCTCAGGTCCATGTAGAACCCTTTGCATAGATGGTTCTTTTTAATTTTTAATTTCACCTTTATTTAACCAGGTGGGCTAGTTGAGAACAAGTCCTCATTTAAAACTGCAACCTGGCCAGGATAAAGCATAGCGATTCGACACAAACAACAACACAGAGATACACAAGGAGTAAAAAAACATAGAGTCAATAATACAGTAGGAAAAAAAGAAAACATCCATCCTGATGGAGGAGAGAGTTTGGGTTATAGGGAGTGTAATCTGGTACCTCTAGAACCATCCTGATGGAGGAGAGAGTTAGGGTTACAGGGAGTGTAAACTGGTACCTCTAGAACCATCCTGATAGAACCATCCTGAACCATCCTGATGGAGGAGAGAGTTAGGGTTACAGGGAGTGTAATCTGGTACCTCTAGAACCATCCTGATGGAGGAGAGAGTTAGGGTTACAGGAGTGTAAACTGGTATAGGGAGTGTAATCCTCTAGAACCATCCTGATGGAGGAGAGAGTTGGGATTATAGGGAGTGTAATCTGGTACCTCTAGAACCATCCTGATGGAGGAGAGAGTTAGGGTTATAGGGAGTGTAATCTGGTACCTCTAGAACCATCCTGATGGAGGAGAGAGTTAGGGTTACAGGGAGTGTAATCTGGTACCTCTAGAACCATCCTGATGGAGGAGAGAGTTAGGGTTATAGGGAGTGTAATCTGGTACCTCTAGAACCATCCTGATGGAGGAGAGAGTTGGGATTATAGGGAGTGTAATCTGGTACCTCTAGAACCATCCTGATGGAGGAGAGAGTTAGGGTTATAGGGAGTGTAATCTGGTACCTCTAGAACCATCCTGATGGAGGAGAGAGTTAGGGTTATAGGGAGTGTAATCTGGTACCTCTAGAACCATCCTGATGGAGGAGAGAGTTAGGGTTATAGGGAGTGTAATCTGGTACCTCTAGAACCATCCTGATGGAGGAGAGAGTTAGGGTTATAGGGAGTGTAATCTGGTACCTCTAGAACCATCCTGATGGAGGAGAGAGTTAGGGTTATAGGGAGTGTAATCTGGTACCTCTAGAACCATCCTGATGGAGGAGAGAGTTAGGGTTACAGGGAGTGTAATCTGGTACCTCTAGAACCATCCTGATGGAGGAGAGAGTTAGGGTTACAGGGAGTGTACCCTGGTACCTCTAGAACCATCCTGATGGAGGAGAGAGTTAGGGTTACAGGGAGTGTAATCTGGTACCTCTAGAACCATCATGATGGAGGAGAGAGTTTGGGTTACAGGGAGTGTAATCTGGTACCTCTAGAACCATCCGGATGGAGGAGAGAGGTTGGGTTACAGGGAGTGTAATCTGGTACCTCTAGAACCATCCTGATGGAGGAGAGAGTTAGGGTTATAGGGAGTGTAATCTGGTACCTCTAGAACCATCCTAGGGAGTGTAATCTGGTACCTCTAGAACCATCCTGATGGAGGAGAGAGTTTGGGTTATAGGGAGTGTAATCTGGTACCTCTAGAACCATCCTGATGGAGGAGAGAGTTTGGGTTATAGGGAGTGTAATCTGGTACCTCTAGAACCATCCTGATGGAGGAGAGTTGGTTATAGGGAGTGTAATCTGGTACCTCTAGAACCATCCTGATGGAGGAGGTTTAGGGTTACAGGGAGTGTAATCTGGTACCTCTAGAACCATCCTGATGGAGGAGAGAGTTAGGGTTACATGGAGTGTAATCTGGTACCTCTAGAACCATCCTGATGGAGGAGAGAGTTAGGGTTATAGGGAGTGTAATCTGGTACCTCTAGAACCATCCTGATGGAGGAGAGAGTTTGGGTTATAGGGAGTGTAATCTGGTACCTCTAGAACCATCCTGATGGAGGAGAGAGTTTAGGGTTATAGGGAGTGTAATCTGGTACCTCTAGAACCATCCTGATGGAGGAGAGAGTTAGGGTTATAGGGAGTGTAATCTGGTACCTCTAGAACCATCCTGATGGAGGAGAGAGTTTGGGTTATAGGGAGTGTAATCTGGTACCTCTAGAACCATCCTGATGGAGGAGAGAGTTAGGGTTACAGGGAGTGTAATCTGGTACCTCTAGAACCATCCTGATGGAGGAGAGAGTTAGGGTTACAGGGAGTGTAATCTGGTACCTCTAGAACCATCCTGATGGAGGAGAGAGTTAGGGTTATAGGGAGTGTAATCTGGTACCTCTAGAACCATCCTGATGGAGGAGAGGTTAGGGTTACAGGGAGTGTAATCTGGTACCTCTAGAACCATCCTGATGGAGGAGAGAGTTAGGGTTACAGGGAGTGTAATCTGGTACCTCTAGAACCATCCTGATGGAGGAGAGAGTTAGGGTTATAGGGAGTGTAATCTGGTACCTCTAGAACCATCCTGATGGAGGAGAGAGTTAGGGTTATAGGGAGTGTAATCTGGTACCTCTAGAACCATCCTGATGGAGGAGAGAGTTAGGGTTACAGGGAGTGTAATCTGGTACCTCTAGAACCATCCTGATGGAGGAGAGAGTTAGGGTTATAGGGAGTGTAATCTGGTACCTCTAGAACCATCCTGATGGAGGAGAGAGTTAGGGTTATAGGGAGTGTAATCTGGTACCTCTAGAACCATCCTGATGGAGGAGAGAGTTTGGGTTACAGGGAGTGTAATCTGGTACCTCTAGAACCATCCTGATGGAGGAGAGAGTTAGGGTTACAGGGAGTGTAATCTGGTACCTCTAGAACCATCCTGATGGAGGAGAGAGTTAGGGTTACAGGGAGTGTAATCTGGTACCTCTAGAACCATCCTGATGGAGGAGAGTTTGGGTTACAGGGAGTGTAATCTGGTACCTCTAGAACCATCCTGATGGAGGAGAGAGTTAGGGTTACAGGGAGTGTAATCTGGTACCTCTAGAACCATCCTGATGGAGGAGAGAGTTAGGGTTACAGGGAGTGTAATCTGGTACCTCTAGAACCATCCTGATGGAGGAGAGAGTTAGGGTTACAGGGAGTGTAATCTGGTACCTCTAGAACCATCCTGATGGAGGAGAGAGTTTGGGTTACAGGGAGTGTAATCTGGTACCTCTAGAACCATCCTGATGGAGGAGAGAGTTGGGTTACAGGGAGTGTAATCTGGTACCTCTAGAACCATCCTGATGGAGGAGAGAGTTTAGGGTTACAGGGAGTGTAATCTGGTACCTCTAGAACCATCCTGATGGAGGAGAGAGTTAGGGTTATAGGGAGTGTAATCTGGTACCTCTAGAACCATCCTGATGGAGGAGAGAGTTTGGGTTACAGGGAGTGTAATCTGGTACCTCTAGAACCATCCTGATGGAGGAGAGAGTTTGGGTTACAGGGAGTGTAATCTGGTACCTCTAGAACCATCCTGATGGAGGAGAGAGTTTGGGTTACAGGGAGTGTAATCTGGTACCTCTAGAACCATCCTGATGGAGGAGGGAGGGAGTTTGGTACCTCTAGAACCATTACAGGGAGTGTAATCTGGTACCTCTAGAACCATCCTGATGGAGGAGAGAGTTAGGGTTACAGGGAGTGTAATCTGGTACCTCTAGAACCATCCTGATGGAGGAGAGAGTTTGGGTTACAGGGAGTGTAATCTGGTACCTCTAGAACCATCCTGATGGAGGAGAGAGTTTGGGTTACAGGGAGTGTAATCTGGTACCTCTAGAACCATCCTGATGGAGGAGAGAGTTTGGGTTACAGGGAGTGTAATCTGGTACCTCTAGAACCATCCTGATGGAGGAGAGAGTTAGGGTTACAGGGAGTGTAAGCTGGTACCTCTAGAACCATCCTGATGGAGGAGAGAGTTAGGGTTACAGGGAGTGTAATCTGGTACCTCTAGAACCATCCTGATGGAGGAGAGGAGGGAGGGAGTGTAATCTGGTACCTCTAGAACCATCCTGATGGAGGAGAGAGTTTGGGTTATAGGGAGTGTAATCTGGTACCTCTAGAACCATCCTGATGGAGGAGAGAGTTAGGGTTATAGGGAGTGTAATCTGGTACCTCTAGAACCATCCTGATGGAGGAGAGAGTTAGGGTTACAGGGAGTGTAATCTGGTACCTCTAGAACCATCCTGATGGAGGAGAGAGTTAGGGTTATAGGGAGTGTAATCTGGTACCTCTAGAACCATCCTGATGGAGGAGAGAGTTTGGGTTATAGGGAGTGTAATCTGGTACCTCTAGAACCATCCTGATGGAGGAGAGAGTTAGGGTTACAGGGAGTGTAATTTGGTACCTCTAGAACCGTCCTGATGGAGGAGAGAGTTAGGGTTACAGGGAGTGTAACCTGGTACCTCTAGAACCATCCTGATGGAGGAGAGAGTTTGGGTTATAGGGAGTGTAATCTGGTACCTCTAGAACCATCCTGATGGAGGAGAGAGTTAGGGTTACAGGGAGTGTAATCTGGTACCTCTAGAACCATCCTGATGGAGGAGAGAGTTAGGGAGGGAGTGTAATCTGGTACCTCTAGAACCATCCTGATGGAGGAGAGAGTTAGGGTTATAGGGAGTGTAATCTGGTACCTCTAGAACCATCCTGGTGGAGGAGAGAGTTAGGGTTACAGGGAGTGTAATCTGGTACCTCTAGAACCATCCTGATGGAGGAGAGAGTTAGGGTGAGGGAGTGTAATCTGGTACCTCTAGAACCATCCTGATGGAGGAGAGAGTTAGGGTTATAGGGAGTGTAATCTGGTACCTCTAGAACCATCCTGATGGAGGAGAGAGTTAGGGTTACAGGGAGTGTAATCTGGTACCTCTAGAACCATCCTGATGGAGGAGAGAGTTAGGGTTATAGGGAGTGTAATCTGGTACCTCTAGAACCATCCTGATGGAGGAGAGAGTTAGGGTTATAGGGAGTGTAATCTGGTACCTCTAGAACCATCCTGATGGAGGAGAGAGTTAGGGTTATAGGGAGTGTAATCTGGTACCTCTAGAACCATCCTGATGGAGGAGAGAGTTAGGGTTATAGGGAGTGTAATCTGGTACCTCTAGAACCATCCTGATGGAGGAGAGAGTTAGGGTTATAGGGAGTGTAATCTGGTACCTCTAGAACCATCCTGATGATGGAGGGAGTGTAATCTGGTACCTCTAGTGATGGAGGGGTTGGGTTATAGGGAGTGTAATCTGGTACCTCTAGAACCATCCTGATGGAGGAGAGAGTTGGGTTACAGGGAGTGTAATCTGGTACCTCTAGAACCATCCTGATGGAGGAGAGAGTTAGGGTTATAGGGAGTGTAATCTGGTACCTCTAGAACCATCCTGATGGAGGAGAGAGTTAGGGTTACAGGGAGTGTAATCTGGTACCTCTAGAACCATCCTGATGGAGGAGAGAGTTAGGGTTATAGGGAGTGTAATCTGGTACCTCTAGAACCATCCTGATGGAGGAGAGAGTTCTGGTACCTCTAGAACCATCCTGATGGAGGAGAGAGTTAGGGTTATAGGGAGTGTAATCTGGTACCTCTAGAACCATCCTGATGGAGGAGAGAGTTAGGGTTATAGGGAGTGTAATCTGGTACCTCTAGAACCATCCTGATGGAGGAGAGAGTTAGGGTTATAGGGAGTGTAATCTGGTACCTCTAGAACCATCCTGATGGAGGAGAGAGTTAGGGTTATAGGGAGTGTAATCTGGTACCTCTAGAACCATCCTGATGGAGGAGAGAGTTAGGGTTATAGGGAGTGTAATCTGGTACCTCTAGAACCATCCTGATGGAGGAGAGAGTTAGGGTTACAGGGAGTGTAATCTGGTACCTCTAGAACCATCCTGATGGAGGAGAGAGTTAGGGTTATAGGGAGTGTAATCTGGTACCTCTAGAACCATCCTGATGGAGGAGAGAGTTAGGGTTATAGGGAGTGTAATCTGGTACCTCTAGAACCATCCTGATGGAGGAGAGAGTTAGGGTTATAGGGAGTGTAACCTGGTACCTCTAGAACCATCCTGATGGAGGAGAGAGTTAGGGTTATAGGGAGTGTAATCTGGTACCTCTAGAACCATCCTGATGGAGGAGAGAGTTAGGGTTACAGGGAGTGTAATCTGGTACCTCTAGAACCATCCTGATGGAGGAGAGAGTTAGGGTTATAGGGAGTGTAATCTGGTACCTCAGAACCATCCTGATGGAGGAGAGAGTTTGGGTTACAGGGAGTGTAATCTGGTACCTCTAGAACCATCCTGATGGAGGAGAGAGTTTGGGAGGGAGTGTAATCTGGTACCTCTAGAACCATCCTGATGGAGGAGAGAGTTTGGGTTACAGGGAGTGTAATCTGGTACCTCTAGAACCATCCTGATGGAGGAGAGAGTTAGGGTTACAGGGAGTGTAATCTGGTACCTCTAGAACCATCCTGATGGAGGAGAGAGTTTGGGTTACAGGGAGTGTAATCTGGTACCTCTAGAACCATCCTGATGGAGGAGAGAGTTAGGGTTATAGGGAGTGTAATCTGGTACCTCTAGAACCATCCTGATGGAGGAGAGAGTTAGGGTTATAGGGAGTGTAATCTGGTACCTCTAGAACCATCCTGATGGAGGGAGAGTTAGGGTTATAGGGAGTGTAATCTGGTACCTCTAGAACCATCCTGATGGAGGAGAGAGTTAGGGTTACAGGGAGTGTAATCTGGTACCTCTAGAACCATCCTGATGGAGGAGAGAGTTCCTGGTACCTCTAGAACCATCCTGATGGAGGAGAGAGTTAGGGTTATAGGGAGTGTAATCTGGTACCTCTAGAACCATCCTGATGGAGGAGAGAGTTAGGGTTATAGGGAGTGTAATCTGGTACCTCTAGAACCATCCTGATGGAGGAGAGAGTTAGGGTTATAGGGAGTGTAATCTGGTACCTCTAGAACCATCCTGATGGAGGAGAGAGTTAGGGTTATAGGGAGTGTAACCTGGTACCTCTAGAACCATCCTGATGGAGGAGAGAGTTAGGGTTACAGGGAGTGTAATCTGGTACCTCTAGAACCATCCTGATGGAGGAGAGAGTTTGGGTTATAGGGAGTGTAATCTGGTACCTCTAGAACCATCCTGATGGAGGAGAGAGTTAGGGTTATAGGGAGTGTAATCTGGTACCTCTAGAACCATCCTGATGGAGGAGAGAGTTAGGGTTATAGGGAGTGTAATCTGGTACCTCTAGAACCATCCTGATGGAGGAGAGAGTTAGGGTTACAGGGAGTGTAATCTGGTACCTCTAGAACCATCCTGATGGAGGAGAGAGTTAGGGTTACAGGGAGTGTAATCTGGTACCTCTAGAACCATCCTGATGGAGGAGAGAGTTAGGGTTACAGGGAGTGTAATCTGGTACCTCTAGAACCATCCTGATGGAGGAGAGAGTTAGGGTTACAGGGAGTGTAATCTGGTACCTCTAGAACCATCCTGATGGAGGAGAGAGTTAGGGTTATAGGGAGTGTAATCTGGTACCTCTAGAACCATCCTGATGGAGGAGAGAGTTAGGGTTACAGGGAGTGTAATCTGGTACCTCTAGAACCATCCTGATGGAGGAGAGAGTTTGGGTTACAGGGAGTGTAATCTGGTACCTCTAGAACCATCCTGATGGAGGAGAGAGTTTTTACAGGGAGTGTAATCTGGTACCTCTAGAACCATCCTGATGGAGGAGAGAGTTAGGGTTACAGGGAGTGTAATCTGGTACCTCTAGAACCATCCTGATGGAGGAGAGAGTTAGGGTTATAGGGAGTGTAATCTGGTACCTCTAGAACCATCCTGATGGAGGAGAGAGTTAGGGTTATAGGGAGTGTACCTCTAGAACCATCCTGTAATCTGGTACCTCTAGAACCATCCTGATGGAGGAGAGATGGAGGAGGAGTTAGGGTTATAGGGAGTGTAACCTGGTACCTCTAGAACCATCCTGATGGAGGAGAGAGTTAGGGTTATAGGGAGTGTAATCTGGTACCTCTAGAACCATCCTGATGGAGGAGAGAGTTAGGGTTATAGGGAGTGTATCTGGTACCTCTAGAACCATCCTGATGGAGGAGAGAGAACCATCCTAGAACCATGGAGGAGAGTTAGGGTTATAGGGAGTGTAATCTGGTACCTCTAGAACCATCCTGATGGAGGAGAGAGTTGGGAGGGAGTGTAATCTGGTACCTCTAGAACCATCCTGATGGAGGAGAGAGTTAGGGTTATAGGGAGTGTAACCTGGTACCCTAGAACCATCCTGATGGAGGAGAGAGTTAGGGTTAAAACATCCTGATGGAGGAGAGAGTTAGGGTTATAGGGAGTGTAATCTGGTACCTCTATCCTGATGGAGGAGAGAGTTAGGGTTACAGGGAGTGTAATCTGGTACCTCTAGAACCATCCTGATGGTTAGGGTTATAGGGAGTAATCTGGTACCTCTAGAACCATCCTGATAGTTAGGGTTATAGGGAGTGTAATCTGGTACCTCTAGAACCATCCTGATGGATGAGAGAGTTAGGGTTATATGGAGTGTAATCTGGTACCTCTAGAACCATCCTGATGGAGGAGAGAGTTAGGGTTATAGGGAGTGTAATCTGGTACCTCTAGAACCATCCTGATGAGTTAGGGTTACAGGGAGTGTAATCTGGTACCTCTAGAACCATCCTGATGGAGGAGAGTTAGGGTTATAGGGAGTAATCTGGTACCTCTAGAACCATCCTGATGGAGGAGAGAGTTAGGGTTATAGGGAGTGTAATCTGGTACCTCTAGAACCATCCTGATGGAGGAGAGAGTTTGGGCTATAGGGAGTGTAATCTGGTACCTCTAGAACCATCCTGATGGAGGAGAGAGTTAGGGTTACAGGGAGTGTAATCTGGTACCTCTAGAACCATCCTGATGGAGGAGAGTGTAATCTGGTACCTCTAGAACCATCCTGATGGAGGAGAGAGTTAGGGTTACAGGGAGTGTAATCTGGTACCCTAGAACCATCCTGATGGAGGAACCATCCTGATGGAGGAGAGTTAGGGTTATAGGGAGTGTAACTCTGGTACCTCTAGAACCATCCTGATGGAGGAGAGTTAGGGTTATAGGGAGTGTAATCTGGTACCTCTAGAACCATCCTGATGGAGGAAGAGTTCAGTGTAATCTGGTACCTCTAGAACCATCCTGATGGAGGAGAGAGTTAGGGTTATAGGGAGTGTAATCTGGTACCTCTAGAACCATCCTGATGGAGGAGAGAGTTAGGGTTATAGGGAGTGTAATCTGGTACCTCTAGAACCATCCTGATGGAGGAGAGAGTTAGGGTTACAGGGAGTGTAATCTGGTACCTCTAGAACCATCCTGATGGAGGAGAGAGTTAGGGTTATAGGGAGTGTAATCTGGTACCTCTAGAACCATCCTGATGGAGGAGAGAGTTAGGGTTACAGGGAGTGGTACCTCTGTCCTGATGGAGGAGAGAAGGGGGTTTCATCCTACCTCTAGAACCATCCTGATGGAGGAGAGAGTTAGGGGGTTATGGAGGGAGTGTAATCTGTACCTCTAGAACCATCCTGATGATATAGGGAGGGTACCTTAGAACCATCCAATAATCTGGTACCTCTAGAACCATCCTGATTCAGGGTTCGGGATGTAATCTGGTACTCTAGAACCATCCTGATGGAGGAGAGAGTTAGGGTTATAGGGAGTGTAATCTGGTAGAACCATCCCTCTAGAACCATCCTGATTCATAGGGTTATAGGGAGTGTAATCTGGTACCTCTAGAACCATCCTGATGGAGGAGAGATTCACCCTAGGGAGTTAATCTGGTCATCTAGAACCATCCTGATGGAGGATATAGGGAGGTAACCTGGTACCTCCAGAACCATCCTGATGGAGGAGAGAGTTTTATCGTCATCTGGTACCTCTAGAACCATCCTGATGGAGGGAGAGTTAGGGTTATTGTAATCTGGTACCTCTAGAACCATCCTGATGGAGGAGAGAGTTGGGTTATAGGGAGTGTAATCTGGTACCTCTAGAACCATCCTGATGGAGGAGAGAGTTAGGGTTACAGGGAGTGTAAACCTGGTACCTCTAGAACCATCCTGATGGAGGAGGTTATAGGGTTACAGGGATTCTGGTACCTCTAGAACCATCCTGATGGAGGGAGAGTTAGGGTTATAGGGAGTGTACCCTGGTACCTCTAGAACCATCCTGATGAGGGATAGGGAACCATCCTATGAGTTAGGGTTATTACCCTGGTACCTCTAGAACCATCCTGATGGAGGAGAGAGTAAGGGTTCATGTAATCTGGTACCTCTAGAACCATCCTGATGGAGGGAGAGTTAGGCTTACAGGGAGTGTACCCTGGTACCTCTAGAACCATCCTGATGGAGGAGAGAGTTTGGATTCAGGGAGTGTAATCTGGTATCTAGAACCATCCTGATGGAGGAGAGAGGTTGGGTTACAGGGAGTGTAATCTGGTACCTCTAGAACCATCCTGATGGAGGAGAGAGTTAGGGTTATAGGGAGTGTAATCTGGTACCTCTAGAACCATCCTGATGGAGGAGAGAGTTAGGGTTATAGGGAGTGTAATCTGTTACCTCTAGAACCATCCTGATGGAGGAGAGAGTTAGGGAGTGCTTGGCCCTGGTCCTCTAGAACCATCCTGATGGAGGAGAGAGTTAGGGAGTGTAACCTGGTACCTCTAGATGTGAGTTGGGAACCATCCTATGATATAGGAGTTTGGCCAATTCACCTGGTACCTCTAGAATCATCCTGATGTGACTCTATGATATAGGGCTTGCTACCCAGAACCATCCTCTTCATAACCTGGTACATGTGACCATCCTGATGGAGGAGAGAGTTAATATAGGGTAACCTTGTACCCAATTCGATACTTTTGACACTTTGGTTCTATATGTGGTCTTATCTCCGTGGTAACAGAGAATGTAACCCACACTCATATGAATGGTGATTTAGCTCCATAGAGAGTGCTGTTGCTGCCATCAAATATTGGTGGAATTAACCCAGACAGTGCTTTGACAAATCCTTCATGAGTTGCAGGAGAGCAATGTTTTTCCCACTCATCTGACACCAGGGAGACTTCGCACTCATCCACACCAGGGCTTGTTTCATCTTCATCCTAAAATCACCCCCTTCTGTACTATGGCCAATTCACCCTCTTCATCGTCATGTGACTCTATGATATAGGGCTTGGCCAATTCATCCTCTTCATAGTCATGTGACTCTATGATATAGGGCTTGTCCAATTCATTCTCTTCATCGTCATGTGACTCTATGATATAGGGCTTGTCCAATTCATCCTCTTCATCGTCATGTGACTCTATGATATAGGGCTTGTCCAATTCATCCTCTTCATCGTCATGTGACTCTATGATATAGGGCTTGGCCAATTCACCCTCTTCATCGGCATGTGACTCTATGATATAGGGCTTGGCCAATTCACCCTCTTCATCGTCATGTTACTCTATGATATAGGGCTTGGCCAATTCATCCTCTTCATCGTCATGTGACTCTATGATATAGGGCTTGGCCAATTCATCCTCTTCCTCGTCATGTGACTCTATGATATAGGGCTTGGCCAATTCATCCTCTTCCTCGTCATGTGACTCTATGATATAGGGCCTGGCCAATTCATCCTCTTCTCGTCATGTGACTCTATGATATAGGGCTTGGCCAATTCATCCTCTTCATCATGTGACTCTATGACTCTATGATATAGGGCTTGGCCAATTCACCCTCTTCATCGTCATGTGACTCTATGATATAGGGCTTGGCCAATTCATCCTCTTCATCGTCATGTGACTCTATGATATAGGGCTTGGCCAATTCATCCTCTTCATCGTCATGTGACTCTATGATATAGGGCTTGGCCAATTCATCCTCTTCATCGTCATGTGACTCTATGATATAGGGCTTGGCCAATTCACCCTCTAGGGCTTGGCCAATTCACCCTCATCGGCATGTGACTCTATGATATAGGGCTTGGCCAATTCATCCTCTTCCTCTTCATCGTCATGTTACTCTATGATATAGGCCTTGGCCAATTCATCCTCTTCATCGTCATGTGACTCTATGATATAGGGCTTGGCCAATTCATCCTCTTCCTCGTCATGTGACTCTATGATATAGGGCTTGGTCAATTCTTCCTCTTCATCGTCATGTGACTCTATGATATAGGGCTTGGCCAATTCATCCTCTTCCTCGTCATGTGACTCTATGATATAGGGCTTGGTCAATTCATCCTCTTCATCGTCATGTGACTATGATATAGGGCTTGGCCAATTCATCCACTTCCTCGTCATGTGACTCTATGATATAGGGCTTGTCCAATTCACCCTCTTCATCGTCATGTGACTCTATGATATAGGGCTTGGCCAATTCATCCTCTTCCTCGTCATGTGACTCTATGATATAGGGCCTGGCCAATTCATCCTCTTCCTCGTCATGTGACTCTATGATATAGGGCTTGGCCAATTCATCCTCTTCATCGTCATGTGACTCTATGATATAGGGCTTGGCCAATTCACCCTCTTCATCGGCATGTGACTCTATGATATAGGGCTTGGCCAATTCACCCTCTTCATCGTCATGTTACTCTATGATATAGGGCTTGGCCAATTCATCCTCTTCATCGTCATGTGACTCTATGATATAGGGCTTGGCCAATTCATCCTCTTCCTCGTCATGTGACTCTATGATATAGGGCTTGGTCAATTCATCCTCTTCATCGTCATGTGACTATGATATAGGGCTTGGCCAATTCATCCACTTCCTTGTCATGTGACTCTATGATATAGGGCTTGTCCAATTCACCCTCTTCATCGTCATGTGACTCCATGATATAGGGCTTGGTCAATTCATCCTCTTCCTCGTCATGTGACTCTATGATATAGGGCTTGGCCAATTCATCCTCTTCATCGTCATGTGACTCTATGATATAGGGCTTGGCCAATTCATCCTCTTCCTCGTCATGTGACTCTATGATATAGGGCCTGGCCAATTCATCCTCTTCCTCGTCATGTGACTCTATGATTTAGGGCTTGGCCAATTCATCCTCTTCCTCGTCATGTGACTCTATGATATAGGGCCTGGCCAATTCATCCTCTTCATCGTCATGTGACTCTATGATATAGGGCTTGGTCAATTCATCCTCTTCCTCATCATGTGACTCTATGATATAGGGCCTGGCCAATTCATCCTCTTCCTCGTCATGTGACTCCATGATATAGGGCTTGGCCAATTCACCCTCTTCATCGTCATGTGACTCCATGATATAGGGCTTGGCCAATTCATCCTCTTCATCGTCATGTGACTCCATGATATAGGGCTTGTCCAATTCATCCTCTTCATCGTCATGTGACTCCATGATATAGGGCTTGTCCAATTCACCCTCTTCATCCTCTTCATCCTCTTCATTTCTCTGTCGCGTCAGAAGAACAGCTTTTCACCTTCTTCTCCTGTCAGCAGCCGACTGGCGACAGAAAACACACAAATACAATCCCTCCCCCAAAAAGAGTCCGAAATCGTGACGATGATGAGGTGGAGCGACGAAGAGAGTGACAGAAACGTAAGGAACCAGAGAAAATATGAAGCTCATTTTTACCGCTGCAGCCTTTCTCAAGAAACAATCGAGACAGGAGTGAACGCCGCAGACAGAGAGTCGTCTGCCGGGCGCCGTCTGTGTCTGGCTGCCCTGAAACAAGAGAGACAGGAGGAAGATGGTACTATTGGGGGGGGTTTAACAACAGCGAAGAAGAAACAAGAGAGACAGGAGGAAATGGTACTATTTCAGAGGGTTTAACAACAGCGAAGAAGAAACAAGAGAGACAGGAGGAAGATGATACTATTTGGGGGGGTTTAACAACAGCGAAGAAGAAACAAGAGAGACAGGAGGAAGATGGTACTATTGGGGGGGTTTAAAAAGCAGCGAAGAAGAAACAAGAGAGACAGGAGGAAGATGGTACTATTGGGGGGGTTTAAACAGCAGCGAAGAAGAAACAAGAGAGACAGGAGGAAGATGGTACTATTGGGGGGGTTTTAACAGCTGCGAAGAAGAAGAGCGTCTCTGCGTTGATCTCTGACTGCCTTATTAGGGAGAACGGGACTATCGTTTTTCCGCCTTTTTGTGGATGGAAGTGGAAAAAGGTTATGTTTTTTGGGGGAGTGGGTTCTCTTTGAGGAGGAGGACGACATCAGATATTTCCACTCAGACTCCGTCCATTGCAGACTTCTCCCCGCCAAAAGAAAATGGGGGAAAAACTCAGTTGGACAACACACGGTTGTTAATCGCACCAAGGATTCAGATTTGGGATGAAGAATTTGTCTGTGGCTCGGATACTCGGATGGTGAAGTAAACTCAGTAGGATATGAGGATAGGAGTTGACATGTCTGTCTCTTTGATGTATTCTCCGTGTCATGGCTAAGCCAAGGGAGGAGAGAAGAGGAAGGAAGAAGAGAGAGGAAGGAGAGAATAAAATGCTGCCTGCTTGACGGCTTCTTCCACTGCATCCTCCTGCGTCCTGCTTCCTCCTGCATCCTCCTGCTTCCTCCTGCTTCCCCATGCATTCTCCTGCATCCTCCTGCTTCATCCTGCTTCCCCCTGCTTCCTCCTGCGTCCTCCTGCTTCCCCCTGCTTCCTCCTGCTTCCTCCTGCATCCTCCTGCATCCTGCTTCCTCCTGTATCCTCCTGCTTCAACCTGCTTCCCCCTGCTTCCTCCTGCATCCTCCTGCGTCCTCCTGCTTCCCCCTGCTTCCTCCTGCATCCTCCTGCTTCAACCTGCTTCCCCCTGCTTCCTCCTGCATCCTCCTGCGTCCCCCTGCTTCCCCCTGCTTCCTCCTGCATCCTCCTGCATCCTCCTGCTTCATCCTGCTTCCCCCTGCTTCCTCCTGCGTCCTCCTGCTTCCCCCTGCTTCCTCCTGCATCCTCCTGCTTCCTCCTGCATCCTCCTGCTTCCTCCTGCATCCTCCTGCTTCCCCATACTCAACATTTACACAGAGGCATGTCTCAGCATCTACTGTGGCTGAGATGTTCCGGGGGCTAGCAGCAGCTGGACCTAGTGCCAAGAGTAGGTGATGGAGCAGACAGGGAGTCCCTCACAGACACTTAGAAACACATTGAATATCACATTCACAAATGGCAAATAATAAATCATTATTTTTATTTTTTATTTTATTTCACCTTTATTTCACCTTTATTTAACCAAGGAAGGCTAGTTGAGAACAAGTTATCATTTGCAACTGAGACCTGGCCAAGATAAAACAAAGCAGTTCGACACAAACAACAACACACAGTTACACATGGAATAAACAAATAGGCCATGGTGGCGAAGTAATTACAATATAACAATAAGAAATAAGGTGTTTGAAGTTTCTGTCCTAAATTCAAAATGTATCTTACATTTTTAAACACACGCTATTTAACCCCTTTTCTTTCATACTTCCGTTAGTTTTCTTTCATACTTCTGTTAGTTTTCTTTCATATTTCCGTTAGTTTTCGTTCATACTTCCGTTAGTTTTCTTTCATACTTCCGTTAGTTTTCGTTCATACTTCCGTTAGTTTTCGTTCATACTTCCGTTAGTTTTCTTTCATACTTCCGTTAGTTTTCTTTCATACTTCCGTTAGTTTTCTTACTCATAGAGAGAGAGCACATCAACGGTGTCAGGGGTCATAGAGAGAGAGAGCACATCAACGGTGCTGACTTCAGACCAGTCTCCTGGTACCTGTCAGGGTCATAGAGAGAGAGCACATCAACGGTGTCAGGGTCATAGAGAGAGCATAACAGTGGAGTGGTCATGAAATCGTTTTATAGGTCAAACCGTCCTGGACACTACGCATGTTTCAGTACGACCCCGGAGCCAGAATGAAGTGACTGAGGGGGCAGTTAAAATCGGTGATGGGGGGAAAACACTCTTTAGCTGTTGTTGCTGTTATTGTTTTGCTTATATAATCACAATATACCACAATAAAACAGAACGTTCGAATGCCAAGACTCCAAGATCATTGATCGGTTTATAGATCTGTATCTTTGTAGCCCTACAGCTGTTTTGGTAATGAATATAGGCAATAAGATACATTGTATATACAAAAGTATATGGACACCCCTTCAAATTAGTGGATTCCACTATTTCAGCCACACCCGTTGCTGACAGGTGTATAAAATCGAGCATACAGCCATGCAATGACAAACATTGGCAGTAGAAGGGCCTTCATGAAGAACTCAGTGACTTTCAACGTGGCACAGTCACAGGATGCCACCTTTCCAACATGTCAGTTCGTCAAATGTCTGCCCAGCTAGAGCTGCCCCCAGGTCAACTGTACTGTAAGTGCTGTTGTTGTGAAGTGGAGCAACAACGGCTCAGCCGCAAAGTGGTAGGCCACACAGGCACATAGAACGGGACTGCCGAGTACTGAAGCGCATAGCATGTAAAAATAGTCTGTCCTCTGTTGCAACACCCACTACCGAGTTCCAAACTGCTTCTGGAAGAAACGTCAGCACAAGAACTGTTCAATCGAGAGCTTTCTGAAATGGATTTCCATGGCAGAGCAGCCGCACACCAGTTTAAGATCACCATGCACAATGCCAAGCGTCGACTGACGCGGTGTAAAGATGGACGCCGTTGGACTCTTGGAGCAGTGGAAACGCGTTCTCTGGAGTGGTGTAAAGCTCGACGCCGTTGGACTCTTGGAGCAGTGGAAACGCGTTCTCTGGAGTGATGTAAAGATGGACGCCATTGGACTCTGGAGCAGTGGAAACGCGTTCTCTGGAGTGATGTAAAGATGGACGCCGTTGGACTCTTGTAGCAGTGGAAACGCGTTCTCTGGAGTGATGTAAAGATGGACGCCATTGGACACTTGGAGCAGTGGAAACACGTTCTCTGGAGTGATGAATCATGCTTCACCATCTGGCAGTCCGACGGACGAATCTGGGTTTGGTGAATGCCAGGAGAACGTTACCTGCCCGAATGAGTAGTGCCAACTGTAAAGTTTGGTGGAGGAAGAATAATGGTCTGGGGCTGTTTTTCATGGCTTGGGCCCCTTAGTTCCAGTGAAGGGAAATCTTAACGCTAGAGCATTCAATTACATTGTAGACGATTCTGTGCTTCCAACTTTGTGGCAACAGTTTGGGGAAGACCTTTTCCTGTTTCATCATGACATTGCCCCCGTGCACAAAGTGAGGTCCGTACATGATTTGTCGAGATCGGTGTGGAAGAACTTGACTGGCCTGCACAGAGAACTGACCTCATCCACATCGAACACCTTTGGGATGAATTGGAGCCAGGAGGCCTAATCGCCCAACATCAGTGCCTGACCTCACTAATGTTGTTGTGGCTGAATGGAAGACAGTCCCCTCAGCAATGTTCCAACCTCTAGTGGAAAGCCTTCCCAGAAGAGTGGAGGCTGTTATAGCAGCAATGTTCCACCATCTAGTGGAAAGCCTTCCCAGAATAGTGGAGGCTGATATAGCAGCAATGTTCCACCATCTAGTGGAAAGCCTTCCCAGAAGAGTGGAGACTGTTATGCCAGCAATGTTCCAACATCTAGTGGAAAGCCTTCCCAGAAGAGTGGAGGCTGTTATAGCAGCAATGTTCCACCATCTAGTGGAAAGCCTTCCCAGAAGAGTGGAGGCTGTTATAGCAGCAATGTTGAAACATCTAGTGGAAAGCCTTCCCAGAAGAGTGGAGGCTGATATAGCAGCAAAGGGGGGACCACCTCCCTATTAATGCCCATTATTTTGAAATTAGATATTTGACATACTTTTGGCCGTGTAGTGTAGTTAGGGAAATGCGCCTATTACAAACAGCCTATGTGAATGCAGGCGTACACACAGAGCTGTGTTTGTGTTTATTATTAAGGATCCCCAGTAGTTCCTGCCAAGACAGCAGCTACTCTTCCTGGGGTTTATTATGGATCCCCATTAGTTCCTGTCAAGGCAGCAGCTACTCTTCCTGGGGTTTATTATGGATCCCCATTAGTTCCTGTCAAGACAGCAGCTATTCTCCCTGGGGTTTATTATGGATCCCCAGTAGTTCCTGTCAAGGCAGCAGCTACTCTTCCTGGGGTTTATTATGGACCCCCATTAGTTCCTACCAAGACAGCAGCTACTCTCCCTGAGGTTTATTATGGATCCCCATTAGATCCTGTCAAGGCAGCAGCTACTCTTCCTGGGGTTTATTATGGATCCCCATTAGTTCCTGTCAAGGCAGCAGCTACTCTTCCTGGGGTTTATTATGGATCCCCATTTGTTCCTGTCAAGGCAGCAGCTACTCTCCCTGAGGTTTATTATGGATCCCCATTAGTTCCTGTCAAGGCAGCAGCTACTCTTCCTGGGGTTTATTATGGATCCCCATTAGATCCTGTCAAGGCAGCAGCTACTCTTCCTGGGGTTTATTATGGATCCCCATTAGTTCCTGTCAAGGCAGCAGCTACTCTTCCTGGGGTTTATTGTGGATCCCCATTAGTTCCTGTCAAGGCAGCAGCTACTCTTCCTGGGGTTTATTATGGATCCCCATTAGATCCTGTCAAGGCAGCAGCTACTCTTCCTGGGGTTTATTATGGATCCCCATTAGTTCCTGCCAAGGCAGCAGCTACTCTTCCTGTGGTCCAGCAAAATTAAGGCAGTTTATACATTTTTTAAACATTACAATACATTCACAACATATTTCACAACACACTAAGTGTGTGCCCTCAGGCTCCTACTCTACTACCACATATGCATAACATAATTCATAATTTTGTTATCGTGTGTGTACCGCTACTCTCTCAGAATTACCTTCTTGATCCAAATCAGTCAGGTTTCAAGACTAGTCATTCAACTGAGACTGCTCTTCTCTGTATCACGGAGGCGCTCCGCACTGCTAAAGCTAACTCTCTCTCCTCTGCTCTCATCCTTCTAGACCTATCGGCTGCCTTCGATACTGTGAACCATCAGATCCTCCTCTCCACCCTCTCCGAGTTGGGCATCTCCGGCACGGCTCACGCTTGGATTGCGTCCTACCTGACAGGTCGCTCCTACCAGGTGGTGAGGCGAGAATCTGTCTCCTCACCACGCGCTCTCACCACTGGTGTCCCCCAGGGCTCTGTTCTAGGCCCTCTCCTATTCTCGCTATACACCAAGTCACTTGGCTCTGTCATAACCTCACATGGTCTCTCCTATCATTGCTATGCAGACGACACACAATTAATCTTCTCCTTTCCCCCTTCTGATGACCAGGTGGCGAATCGCATCTCTGCATGTCTGGCAGACATATCAGTGTGGATGACGGATCACCACCTCAAGCTGAACCTCGGCAAGACGGAGCTGCTCTTCCTCCCGGGGAAGGACTGCCCGTTCCATGATCTCGCCATCACGGTTGACAACTCCATTGTGTCCTCCTCCCAGAGCGCTAAGAACCTTGGCGTGATCCTGGACAACACCCTGTCGTTCTCAACTAACATCAAGGCGGTGGCCCGTTCCTGTAGGTTCATGCTCAACAACATCCGCAGAGTACGACCCTGCCTCACACAGGAAGCGGCGCAGGTCCTAATCCAGGCACTTGTCATCTCCCGTCTGGATTACTGCAACTCGCTGTTGGCTGGGCTCCCTGCCTGTGCCATTAAACCCCTACAACTCATCCAGAACGCCGCAGCCCGTCTGGTGTTCAACCTTCCCAAGTTCTCTCACGTCACCCCGCTCCTCCGCTCTCTCCACTGGCTTCCAGTTGAAGCTCGCATCCGCTACAAGACCATGGTGCTTGCCTACGGAGCTGTGAGGGGAACGGCACCGCAGTACCTCCAGGCTCTGATCAGGCCCTACACCCAAACAAGGGCACTGCGTTCATCCACCTCTGGCTTGCTCGCCTCCCTACCACTGAGGAAGTACAGTTCCCGCTCAGCCCAGTCAAAACTGTTCGCTGCTCTGTCCCCCCAATGGTTGAACAAACTCCCTCACGACGCCAGGACAGCGGAGTCAATCACCACCTTCCGGAGACACCTGAAACCCCACCTCTTTAAGGAATACCTAGGATAGGATAAAGTAATCCTTCTCACCCCCCCCTCCCCCCCTTAACTTCTTGAAACTCCCCAACCCGGATCCGGGTTTGTGACTAAAGCCTCAGGCTCATTAGCATAACGCAACGTTAACGATTTCTGAAAATCGCAAATAAAATTAAAATAATGCGTTTGCTCTCAAGCTTAGCCTTTTCTTAACAACACTGTCATCTCAGATTTTCAAAATATGCTTTTGAACCATAGAAATTGACTAATTTGTGTAAGAGTATGCAAAGCTAGCATAGCATTTTGTGTAGCATGTAGCACGCAACATTTTCACAAAAACCAGATAACCAAATAAAAAAAATAATTTACCTTTGAAGAGCTTCTGATGTTTTCAATGAGGAGACTCTCAGTCACATACCAAATGCGCAGTGTTTCCTGAAAGCGTCTGTGTGTAGGAGAAATCGTTCCGTTTTCTACATTGCGTCTGGCTACCGAAACGAACCGAAAATGCAGTCACCTACAACGTAAAACTTTTTCCGGATTAACTACATAATATCGACCGAAACATGGCAAACGTTGTTTGGAATCAGTCCTCAAGGTGTTTTTTCACATATCTCTTCATTGACATGCAGTTCGTGGAAGCTTGCTTTACTCTCTGTATCGTATGGAAAAATACTGGCAGGTGACTTTTGCGCACCAATTTCGACGCAGGACACCGGGCGGACACGTGGTAAATGTGGTCTCTTATGGTCAATCTTCCAATGATCTGTCTACAAATACGTCACAGTGCTGCAGACACCTTGGGGAAACGACAGAAAGGGTTGACTCATTCCTCTTGCGTTCACAGCCATATAAGGAGATCATGGAAAACAGAGCCTCAAAAATCCTTGTCATTTCCTGGATGCCATCTCAGCTTGGTTTTGCCTGAAGCTCACTTATAGGGCACGCACAGAGAAGATCTTTGTATTTCTGGACACGTCAGAGTGTTTTCTTTCGAACAGTAGCAATTATATGCATAGTCGAGCATCTTTTTGTGACAAAATATCTTGTTTAAAATGGGAACGTTTTTCATCCAAAAATGAAATAGCGCCCCCATAGATGTAAGAGGTTAAATGATTTAGATGCACTATTGTAAAGTGGCTGTTCCACTGGATGTCATAAGGTGAATTCACCAATTTGTAAGTCGCTCTGGATAAGAGCGTCTGCCAAATGACTTAAATGTAATGTAAATGTATAGTGGGTATGTCATCGTGTGTGTGTGTGTGTGTATAGTGGGTATGTTATCGTGTGTGTATAGTGGGTATGTTATCGTGTGTGTGTGTGTGTATAGTGGGTATGTCATCGTGTGTGTGTGTGTGTGTGTGTGTAGTAGGTACATCGTGGTGTGTGTGTGTGTGTGTGTGTGTATAGTGGGTATGTTATCGTGTGTGTATAGTAGGTATGTCATCGTGTGTGCGTGTGTGTATAGTGGGTATGTTATTGTGTGTGTATAGTGGGTATGTTATTGTGTGTGTATAGTGGGTATGTGTGTGTGTGTGTGTGTGCGTGTGTGTGTGTATGTGTGTGTGTGTGTGTGTGGGTGTGGGTGTGGGTGTGTGTGTGTATAGTGGGTATGTTATCATGTGTGTATAGTGGGTATGTTATCATGTGTGTATAGTGGGTATGTTATCGTGTGTGTGTGTGTGTATAGTGGGTATGTCATCGTGTGTGTGTATAGTGGGTATGCCATCGTGTGTGTGTATAGTGGGTATGTCATCGTGTGTGTGTATAGTGGGTATGTCATCGTGTGTGTGTATAGTGGGTATGTCATCGTGTGTGTGTATAGTGGGTATGTCATCGTGTGTGTACAGTGGGTATGTCATCGTGTGTGTACAGTGGGTATGTCATAGTGTGTGTGTATAGTGGGTATGCCATCGTGTGTGTGTGTATAGTGGGTATGTCATCGTGTGTGTGTATAGAGGGTATGTCATTGTGTGTGTGTATAGTAGGTATGTTATCGTGTGTGTATAGTGGTATGTTATCATGTTAGTGTACAGTGGGTATGCAGTGTGTGTGTGTGTCAGATGCAGTACAGTCTGTGTGTGTGTGTGTGTGTTTCTGTCTCTTCACAGTCCCCGCTGTTCCATAAGTGTATTTTTATGTGCTTTCTGTTTATATAACTTCACTGTTAGCAGGCCATGATTGATGTGGAATAGAGTTACATGTAGTCATGTAGTAGCACATTCAACATGTAAATACCTCTCACAAATACAAGTAGCGATAATGTTCGATCTCTCCTCCACTCTGAGTCAGAGAGACTGATGTCCATATTATTAACGTCAATGGCTACAGTCTACAGATGCAGTCAGATGCAGTCTACAGTCTACTACAGTGAGATACAGTCTACAGTCTACAGTCTACTACAGTGAGATGCAGTCTACAGTCTACAGTCTACTACAGTCAGATGCAGTCTACAGTCTACAGTCTACAGTCAGATACTACAGTCAGATGCAGTCTACAGTCTACAGTCTACTACAGTCAGATGCAGCCTGCAGTCTACAGTCTACTACAGTGATATACAGTCTACAGTCTACTACAGTCAGATGCAGCCTACAGTCTACAGTCTACTACAGTCAGATGCAGTCTACAGTCTACTACAGTCAGATGCAGTCTACAGTCTACTACAGTCAGATGCAGTCTACAGTCTACTGTCTACAGTCTACTACAGTCAGATGCAGTCTACAGTCTACTGTCTACAGTCTACTACAGTCAGATGCAGTCTACAGTCTACTGCAGTCAGATGCAGTCTACAGTCTACTACAGTCAGATGCAGTCTACAGTCTACAGTCTACTACAGTCAGATGCAGTCTACAGTCTACTACAGTGAGATGCAGTCTACAGTCTACAGTCTACAGTCTACTACAGTCAGATGCAGCCTACAGTCTACAGTCTACTACAGTGAGATGCAGTCTACAGTCTACAGTCTACTACAGTGAGATACAGTCTACAGTCTACAGTCTACTACAGTGAGATGCAGTCTACAGTCTACTACAGTCAGATGCAGCCTACAGTCTACTACAGTGAGATGCAGTCTACTGTCTACTACAGTCAGATGCAGTCTACAGTCTACTACAGTCAGATGCAGTCTACAGTCTACAGTCTACTACAGTGAGATGCAGTCTACAGTCTACTACAGTGAGATGCAGTCTACAGTCTACTACAGTGAGATGCAGTCTACAGTCAACTACAGTGAGATGCAGTCTACAGTCTACAGTCTACTACAGTGAGATGCAGTCTACAGTCTACTACAGTGAGATGCAGTCTACAGTCTACAGTCTACTACAGTGAGATGCAGTCTACAGTCTACAGTCTACTACAGTCAGATGCAGTCAGATGCAGCCTACAGTCTACAGTCTACCTCAGTGAGATGCAGTCTACAGTCTACTACAGTGAGATGCAGTCTACAGTCTACTACAGTGAGATGCAGTCTACAGTCTACTACAGTGAGATGCAGTCTACAGTCTACTACAGTCAGATGCAGCCTGCAGTCTACAGTCTACTACAGTGATATACAGTCTACAGTCTACTACTGTCAGATGCAGCCTACAGTCTACAGTCTACTACAGTGAGATGCAGTCTACAGTCTACTACAGTCTACAGGATGCAGTCTACAGTCTACAGTCTACAGTCTACTACAGTCTACAGTCTACAGTCTACTACAGTCAGATGCAGTCCACAGTCTGAGACTGTCTACAGTCTACTACAGTCAGATGCAGTCTACAGTCTACTACTGCAGTCAGATGCAGTCAGTCTACAGTCTACATCTACTACAGTGAGATGCAGTCTACAGTCTACTACAGTGATGCAGCCTACAGTCTACAGTCTTTAGATACAGTCAGATGCAGTCTACAGTCTACAGTCTACTACAGTCAGATGCAGTCTCCCAGTCTACTACAGTGAAATGCAGTCTACAGTCTACAGTCTACTACAGTGAGATGCAGTCTACAGTCTACAGTCTACTACAGTCAGATGCAGCCTAGAGAGACAGTCTACAGTCTACTACAGTGAGATGCAGTCTACAGTCTCTACAGTCTAGTGGGAGCTACAGTGAGATACAGAGAGTCCCTCCCAGTCTACAGTCTACTACAGTGAGATGCAGTCTACAGTGAGATGCAGTCTACAGTCTACTACAGTCAGATGCAGTCTACAGTCTACTACAGTCAGATGCAGTCTACGGGAGTCTACTACAGTGGCTACAGTCTGGGGAGTGGGAGCTACATGCAGTCTACAGTCTACTACAGTGAGATGCAGTCTACAGTCTACAGTCTACTACAGTGAGATGCAGTCTACAGTCTCCCTGGGGACTACAGTGAGGTGCAGTCTCCCAGTCTACAGTCTACTACAGTGAGATGCAGTCTACAGTCTACAGTCTTCTACAGTCAGATGCAGCCTACAGTCTCCCAGTCTACAGTCTGGCTAGTGAGATGCAGTCTACAGTCTACTACAGTCCCTCCCAGATGCAGTCTACAGTCTACAGTCTACAGTGAGATGCAGTCTACAGTCTACTAGTGTAGAGAGAGTCCCTCCCAGTGAGATGCAGTCTACAGTCTGGCTACAGTGAGATGCAGTCTACAGTCCCTCCCTACTACAGTCTGCTAGATGCAGTCTACAGTCTGGCTGCTGCAGTCTGGGGAGTGCTACAGTCAGATGCAGTCCCTCCCTGGGGAGTGGGAGCTACAGTCTACAGTCTACTACAGTGAGATGTAGTCTACAGTCTACTACAGTGAGATGCAGTCTACATTCTATTACAGTGAGAGCTGGGGAGTCTACAGTCTACAGTCTACCTAGGTGGTCAGTGAGATGCAGTCTGGCTACAGTCTACTACAGTCAGATGCAGCTGGGGAGTGGGAGCTACAGTCTGGCAGTCTACTACAGTGAGATGCAGTCTCCCAGTCTACAGTCTACTGGCAGTCAGATGCAGCTACCTACAGTCTACTACAGTGGAGATGCAGCCTACAGTCTACAGTCTACTACAGTGAGATACAGTCTACAGTCTACTACAGTGAGATGCAGCCTACTGGGGAGTCTACAGTCTCTACTAGTCCCTCCCAGTGAGATGCAGCCTACAGTCTACAGTCTACTACAGTCAGATGCAGTCTACAGTCTACAGTCTACTACAGTGAGATGGGGAGTGGGAGCTACAGTCTACAGTCTACTACAGTCAGATGCAGTCTACAGTCTACAGTCTACTACAAGGTGGTGAAATGCAGTCTACAGTCTACAGTCTACTACAGTCAGATGCAGCCTACAGTCTACTACAGTCAGATGCAGTCCCTCCCTGGGGAGTCTACAGTCTACTACAGTGAGATGCAGTGTAGAGAGAGTCCCTACAGTGGGAGCTACAGTCTGGCTACAGTCTGGGGAGTGGGGCTACAGTGCTGCTGACTACAGTGAGATTCCCAGTCTACAGTCTACAGTCTACTACAGTGAGATGCAGTCTACAGTCTACAGTCTACTACAGTGAGATGCAGTCTAGTCCCTCCCAGTCTACTACAGTGAGATGCAGCCTACAGTCTACAGTCTACTACAGTGAGATGCAGCCTACAGTCCTACAGTCTACTACAGTGAGAGTCCCTCCCAGTCTACAGTCTACAGTCTACAGTCTACTACAGTGAGATGCAGCCTACAGTCTGGCAGTCTACTACAGTCAGAGTCCCTCCCTGGGGAGTGGGAGCTACAGTCTGGCTAGAGAGAGTCCCTCCCTGGGGAGTGGGAGCTAGTCTGGCTACAGTCCCCTCCCTGGGGAGAGCTACAGTCTGGCTAGTGCTACTACAGTCAGATGCAGCCTCCCTGGGGAGTGGGAGCTACAGTCTGGCTAGGTGGTGCTAGTCCCCCAGTGGGAGATGGCTAGGTGGTGTAGAGAGAGCAGTCTGGCTAGGTGGTCTGAGAGAGTCCCTCCCTGGGGAGTGGGAGCTACAGTCTACAGTCCCTCCCTGGGGAGTGGGAGCTACAGTCTGGCAGATGCAGCCTCCCAGTCTACAGTCTGGCTAGGTGGTGCTGTAGAGACAGTCTACAGTCTGGCCAGTCCCTCCCTGGGGAGTGGGAGCTACAGTCTGGAGGTGCAGTCCCTCCCTGGGGAGTGGGAGCTACAGTCTCTAGTCCCTCCCTGGGGAGTGGGAGCTACTGGCTAGGTGCTGAGAGAGTCCCTCCCTGGGGAGTGGGAGCTACAGTCTGGCTACAGTCCCTCCCTGGGGAGTGGGAGCTACTGGCTAGGTGCTGTAGAGGAGTGGGAGCTCCCTGGGGAGTGGGAGCTACAGTCTGGCTAGGTGCAGTCCCTCCTACAGTGGCCCTCCCTGGGGAGTGGGAGCTACAGTCTGGCAGTCTAGTCCCTCCCAGTAGGTGGTGCTACAGTGAGAGTCCCTCCCTCCCTGGGGAGTGGGAGCTACAGTCTGGCTAGGTGGTAGAGAGTCCCTCCCTGGGGAGTGGGAGCTACAGTCTGGCTAGGTGGTGCTGTAGAGAGAGTCCCTCCCTGGGGAGTGGGACAGTCTAGGTGGTGTAGAGAGAGTCCCTCCCTGGGGAGTGGGAGAGTCTGGGAGCTACAGTCTGGCTAGGTGGTGCTGTGAGAGAGTCCCTCCCTAGTCCCTCCTGGGGAGTGGGGCACAGTCTGGCTAGGTGGTGCTGTGAGAGAGTCCCTCCCTGGGGAGTGGGAGCTACAGTCTGGCTAGGTGGTGCTGCAGAGAGAGTCCCTCCCTGGGGAGTGGGAGTCCCTCCCTACAGTCTGGCTAGGTGGTGGTGTAGAGAGTCCCTCCCTGGGGAGTGGGAGCTACAGTCTGGCTAGGTGGTGCTGTAGAGAGAGTCCCTCCCTGGGGAGTGGGAGCTACAGTCTGGCTAGGTGGTGGTGTAGAGAGAGTCCCTCCTAGGTGGTGCTGGGGAGTGGGAGCTACAGTCTGGCAGTCTGGTCTGGCTAGGTGGTGCTGTAGAGAGAGTCCCTCCCTACAGTCTGGTGGTGTCCCTCCCTGGGGAGTGGGAGCTACAGTCTGGCTAGGTGGTGTGTAGAGAGAGTCCCTCCCTGGGGAGTGGGAGCTACAGCTGTAGAGAGAGTCCCTCCCTGGGGAGTGGGAGCTACAGTCTGGCTAGGTGCTGTAGAGAGAGTCCCTCCCTGGGGAGTGGGAGCTACAGTCTGGCTAGGTGGTGGTGTAGAGAGAGTCCCTCCCTGGGGAGTGGGAGCTACAGTCTGGCTAGGTGGTGGTGTAGAGAGAGTCCCTCCCTGGGGAGTGGGAGCTACAGTCTGGCTGGGAGCTACAGTCTGGTGGTGTGGTGAGAGAGTCCCTCCCTGGGGAGTGGGAGCTACAGTCTGGCTAGGTGGTGCTGTAGAGAGAGTCCCTCCCTGGGGAGTGGGAGCTACAGTCTGGCTAGGTGGTGGTGTAGAGAGAGTCCCTCCCTGGGGAGTGGGAGCTACAGTCTGGCTAGGTGGTGCTGTAGAGAGAGTCCCTCCCTGGGGAGTGGGAGCTACAGTCTGGCTAGGTGGTGGTCTGTAGGTGGTGGTGAGAGAGTCCCTCCCTGGGGAGTGGGAGCTACAGTCTGGCTAGGTGGTAGAGAGAGTCCCTCCCTGGGGAGTGGGAGCTACAGTCTGGCTAGGTGGTGCTGAGAGAGTCCCTCCCTGGGGAGTGGGAGCTACAGTCTGGCTAGGTGGTGGTGTAGAGAGAGTCCCTCCCTGGGGAGTGGGAGCTACAGTCTGGCTAGGTGGTGGTGTGGTCCCTCCCTGGGGGTGCTACAGTCTGGCTAGGTGGTGTGTAGAGAGTCCCTCCCTGGGGAGTGGGAGCTACAGTCTGGCTAGGTGGTGGTGTAGAGAGAGTCCCTCCCTGGGGAGTGGGAGCTACAGTCTGGCTAGGTGGTGCTGTAGAGAGAGTCCCTCCCTGGGGAGTGGGAGCTACAGTCTGGCTAGGTGGTGGTGTAGAGAGAGTCCCTCCCTGGGGAGTGGGAGCTACAGTCTGGCTAGGTGGTGGTGCTAGGTGGTGGTGAGAGAGTCCCTCCCTGGGGAGTGGGAGCTACAGTCTGGCTAGGTGGTGCTGTAGAGAGAGTCCCTCCCTGGGGAGTGGGAGCTACAGTCTGGCTAGGTGGTGGTGTAGAGAGAGTCCCTCCCTGGGGAGTGGGAGCTACAGTCTGGCTAGGTGGTGGTGTAGAGAGAGTCCCTCCCTGGGGAGTGGGAGCTACAGTCTGCTAGGTGGTGCTAGGTGGTGGGAGCTACAGTCTGGCTAGGTGGTAGAGAGAGTCCCTCCCTGGGGAGTGGGAGCTACAGTCTGGCTAGTCTGGCTAGGTGGTGCTGTAGAGAGAGTCCCTCCCTGGGGAGTGGGAGCTACAGTCTGGCTAGGTGGTGGGAGAGTCCCTCCCTGGGGAGTGGGAGCTACAGTCTGGCTAGGTGGTGCTGTAGAGAGAGTCCCTCCCTCCCTGGGGAGTGGGAGCTACAGTCTGGCTAGGTGGTGGTGTAGAGAGAGTCCCTCCCTGGGAGCTACAGTCTGGCTACAGTCTGGCTAGGTGGTGTAGAGAGAGTCCTCCCTGGGGAGTGGGAGCTACAGTCTGGCTAGGTGGTGGTGTAGAGAGAGTCCCTCCCTGGGGAGTGGGAGCTACAGTCTGGCTAGGTGGTGCTGTCTGGCTAGGTGGTGAGAGAGTCCCTCCCTCCCTGGGGAGTGGGAGTCCCTCCCTGGGGAGTGGGAGCTACAGTCTGGCTAGGTGGTGCTGTAGAGAGAGTCCCTCCCTGGGGAGGGGAGTGGGAGCTGCAGAGAGAGTCCTCCCTGGGGAGTGGGAGTCATGACAGGTGGTGTAACTATTCACCATATGTCCACATCACCTTCGCTCAACCTTGGTTCTCGGTTACCACACACCCAGTTTGATGTCACACATACCTACCAACCTGGCTAACCTGATCTCTTCAGTAAGCCACCTGGCTAAATTAAACCTGATCTCTTCAGTAAGCCACCTGACTATACTACACCTGATCTCTTCAGGTAGCCACCTGGCTATACTACACCTGATCTCTCCAGGTATCCACCTGGCTATACTACACCTGATCTCTTCAGGTATCCACCTGGCTATACTACACCTGATCTCTTCAGGTAGCCACCTGGCTATACTACACCTGATCTCTTCAGTAAGCCACCTGGCTAAATTAAACCTGATCTCTTCAGTAAGCCACTTGGCTAAATTATACCTGATCTCTTCAGTAAGTCACCTGGCTAAATTAAACCTGATCTCTTCAGTAAGCCACCTGACTATACTACACCTGATCTCTCCAGGTAGCCACCTGGCTATACTACACCTGATCTCTTCAGTAAGCCACCTGGCTATACTACACCTGATCTCTCCAGGTAGCCACCTGGCTATACTACACCTGATCTCTTCAGTAAGTCACCTGGCTATACTACACCTGATCTCTTCAGTAAGTCACCTGGCTGTACTACACCTGATCTCTTCAGGTAGCCACCTGGCTATACTACACCTGATCTCTTCAGTAAGTCACCTGGCTGTACTACACCTGATCTCTTCAGGTATCCACCTGGCTATACTACACCTGATCTCTTCAGTAAGTCACCTGGCTATACTACACCTGATCTCTTCAGTAAGTCACCTGGCTGTACTACACCTGATCTCTTCAGGTATCCACCTGGCTATACTACACCTGATCTCTTCAGTAAGTCACCTGGCTATACTACACCTGATCTCTTCAGTAAGTCACCTGGCTGTACTACACCTGATCTCTTCAGGTATCCACCTGGCTATACTACACCTGATCTCTTCAGGTAGCCACCTGGCTATACTACACCTGATCTATTCAGGTAGCCACCTGGCTATACTACACCTGATCTCTTCAGGTAGCCACCTGGCTATACTACACCTGATCTCTTCAGTAAGCCACCTGGCTATACTACACCTGATCTCTCCAGGTAGCCACCTGGCTATACTACACCTGATCTATTCAGGTAGCCACCTGGCTATACTACACCTGATCTCTTCAGTAAGCCACCTGGCTATACTACACCTGATCTCTCCAGGTAGCCACCTGGCTATACTACACCTGATCTATTCAGGTAGCCACCTGGCTATACTACACCTGATCTATTCAGGTAGCCACCTGGCTATACTACACCTGATCTCTCCAGGTAGCCACCTGGCTATACTACACCTGATCTCTTCAGGTATCCACCCACCGGCCTAACCAGTGTTATCATTATTAGTGTCAAACAGGTTGAGACCAGGTGATATACTTGTATTAGTACCTCTGTTTAAACAGGAGACAATTCAGATTCACCCTGTCTCCTTGGTCTGTGTCCCAAATGGTACCCTATTCCCATTTGTAATGCACTATTTTTGACCAGGGCTTATAGAAGTCCTCCTGTCCCCTGGTCTCACCCATATGGGCTCTGTTTACATACTCATCTCATATGTATATACTGTACTCTATATCATCTACTGCATCCTTATGTAATACATGTATCACTAGCCACTTTAACTATGCCACTTTGTTTACATACTCATCTCATATGTATATACTGTACTCAATACCATCTACTGTATCTTGCCTATGCTGCTCTGTACCATCACTCACTCATATATCCTTATGTACATATTCTTTATCCCCTTACACTGTGTATAAGACAGTAGATTAGGAATTGTTAGTTAGATTACTTGTTGGTTATTACTGCATTGTCGGAACTAGAAGCACAAGCATTTCGCCACACTCGCATTAACATCTGCTAACCATGTGAATGTGACAAATAAAATTTGATTTGATTTTGTCCTGAAGTAGTGCACTATATAGGGAATATGGAGCCGTTTGGGCTGCCTTGAAGACACACAGGAGGAGTTGAGTGACTGGTCTGGGGTGTGGCAGGTATCCTAGTGGTTAGAGAGGTGAGCCGACAACGGATGGTTTCTGGTATCAAATCCTAGATGCCATTGCCTGTCGTTGTGCTCTTGAAGAAGGCACTACACCCCCCCATAACCACATAACCACATAGCAACAGCTCCCCAGGTGCCTAGTGGTGCAGCCCCCCACACCTCTCCAAAACCTGTTTATGTCTGTCTGTCTGTCTGCCTGTATGTCTTTATGTCTGTCTGTCTGTCTGTCTGCCTGTATGTCTGTAGGTCTGTAGGTCTGTCTGTATGTCTTTATGTCTGTCTGTATGTCTTGATTCCTGTCTGTATGTATGTCTTTATGCCTGTCTGTCTGTAGGTCTGTCTGTATGTCTTTATGCCTGTCTGTATGTCTTGATTCCTGTCTGCATGTCTGTATGTCTGTCTGTCTGCCTGTATGTCTTTATGCCTGTCTGTCTGTAGGTCTGTCTGTATGTCTTTATGCCTGTCTGTCTGTCTGTATGTCTTTATGTCTGTCTGCCTGTATGTCTTTATGCCTGTCTGTCTGTAGGTCTGTCTGTATGTCTTTATGCCTGTCTGTATGT